>NC_143151.1:23770808-23941486 GCF_041381405.1 Jatropha curcas
CCTTACTAATGTAAAAGCTATGTACATCAAGAAGCGCAGCTTCTTTACTACAGCGATGAATATGGCGATAAAGGAGAAAACGTCACAATTGATTGGGTCGAACCTAATGTCTGCAACTACATTGGAGTTTTTTGTGCTCTAGCTCCCGATAACAAAACTATTTGAACTGTCGCCGGCATCGACCTCAACCACGGTGACATCACAGGTTACTTACCGGAAGAGCTTGGGTTATTAGTAGATCTTGCATTGTTTCACATAAATTCAAACAGATTTCGTGGAACTCTTCCTCACAAGTTTAAAGAGATGACGTTACTGTTTGAGTTGGATTTGAGCAACAACTGGTTTGCCGAAAAATTTCCTCAGGTGGTTCTTGAGCTACTTAAGCTAAAATTCTTGGATCTGAGATTCACTGACTGAATTTGAGGGACTGTACCGAAAGAATTGTTTTATAAAGATTTAGATGAAATCCTTATCAACCACAACAGGGTGTTTGTCTTTGATATTCCAAATATTTTGGTAATTCTCCGATTTCAGATATCGTTTTGGCTAATAACAGATTCCATGCTTGGGTCCCTTCGACTTTGGGTCATTTGTCTAATCTAAACGAAATTATTCTCAGGAATAACAATTTGAAGTTTTGTTTGCTGAAGAATTTGACTGTTTTTTATGTGAGCGTTAATCAGTAGTTGAGTCCGTTGTCGGATTCCTTTGGAGGTTTGGTTAGTCTTGAGCAACACAATCAAGAGAGGAGGAGTGGCAAATGGGTTATTTTATCTCTTTTGCCACGTTGGCATTTTACATCTAAAAATAGTAGGTTCACGTGTGCAAACACACAGGCGTTTGTGGTCCCAATCAGTCCCATTTGATATTTCGGTAGTCCATATCATTAGGAGACATCAATTGAAAAAAAAAAGTGTAAGTTTGGACTCTCAATTGTCAAACTTTTTCATTTAAACACCAAAAATAGAAAAATGACAAGTACCAGTACCAAAATTAACATTATCCCATATAAACAACACAAGCCATGTCATTTAAAAAAAAACCCATAAAAAATAGAGAGATAGTTCACAAGAGACATAAATAATCAATTAGAACGAAGTAATGATACTTCTAGTAAGCAAGAAATGAGATTTTAAATTCAATAAACAGTGATAAGACGATCCAAAATAAGGAACAATGGAAAAAATAATATGTACCAATAAAAATAAAAAAATAAAAAAGTTTTGGATTCTTGAAGTAAAAAATGAGATTTCAGATTCAGTAACCAATGAATAGAACTATCCAAAAATAGTAACAATGGAAAAAATAATGTACCCATAAAAATAGAAAAAAAAAAAGTTTTGAATTCTTGAATATACCTGCTGTAAACTTGAACCAGAACCAGAGATCAGTGGAGAGGGAGAAGGATTTGAGTGTGTATAAGAATTTATAATCTCAAAATCTCTAGTGGATGCCTAATTTGATGAACTCATGCTTGATCCTTCCTCTCTCGTGGATCAATCTTGTTATTTTGTTAACTAATCTAGTGAAAATATGTGAGGAGAGGAAAACTGTATTTTGGAGTTTTACTAATTGGAGGGTATCAAAATTTGGGGTTTTAGCAATTAAAATAATGTTATAGTGTTTTTCAATTTCAAAACATTTAATAAAATAAAAAATAAAAAATAAAAGTTTTGACAGCGTGAGATACACCACCAGAGCCTAGGGGAAAAATAAGGCAATTTGGTCTGTTTTTGCATGAGTTTTTAGTCTAAAAAGGTGAATTATGTGCAAATCGAAATGGCCTCCAAGTCAAGGGCAAATTGAGCTTTTTTTTTTTTTCTTGATTTTTTATTTATTGTTTAAATACTTGAGTATAGAGTTCATTTTTTACATTATTTAATTAAAATTTTCAACTTTAGTTTACTTTTTGGGTGAATTATAACAATCAATAGTCAGGATCTTATAATTCACTTTTAGAGTGCAATATCACCTAAAAGCAAATTGGAGTTGTAATTGCAATAGATTGATATGTCCAGGATATAAATGTTGATTAAGTGAATTGCAACTACTCAAAAAGTTTGAAATAAAACTGAAAGTTAGGATATTTAAAATATTAGTTTTCAAACATACAATTAAATGTAAATTTGAAATAAAAACCTACCAAAAATTGAAAGATAATTAAATAATTTAATTTATTTATATACATAATATTTGATTTACAGTTTATTTAAATTTCCAAAATTCAAAAACCAAATTAATCATAAAATATGTTTTTAAAATTTTTTATGACCAAACCCCATTATTTAGAGAGTACCAGATCAAAATCACCAAATCAATGTAATTTGACTAATATTATTAAAATAATATCTCAAGTACAATCATACTTCTTCCACCTTCTTGTAGTCACCATGAGTATACAAATCCACTAGGTTTTTTTTTTTCCAAATAAATAACAAAGCAATTAATTAGCACACACAATTTAAAATTAAAAAAAATAAAATAATAAAAAGGAGAAATGAAAGTGATAAAAAAAGAAACGACAACCAAGGCAGGGATAGAGATTTCACACATACACATACACCATACACACACACACACCGGGCGTCAGTGATTCAACCCATGTCATATCATGTCAACTTCTTACAACGGTCCCACCATAAAACACCCTCCGTTTGCCGTTTTGAAAAGTGCTAATTCAAATGCTTTTGAGGAAGTGACGCAAATAAGAGAATAACAAAATTTATATTAAATTACTATTTAAATCCCTTCATATATAATTTAATTGTTACTTCATTCTTTCTTTAAAAAATGCATTAAATTATCAGTTTGTTTAAAAATAAACAACACCTATTAATTCTATAGACAAGATCAAAATGTTTTTAACACGGGAAGTGATGGGAGAGGGTATAAAGCGGAAACACCCTCTTCGAAACCATATGAGGCAAACTAAAAACATTATCGAACAAATCACTAAACTGACCTCTTGAAGCGCAAAATCGCTCACCGGTCTTCTTTCCAGAGATCTTGGAGTCACCCACGATCTTCTATAGTAATATCTAATTATCTCTCTTTGGAACTCTCTGAGTGGCAGGAGAATAGAATAACGTGGCGTTCCTTTATTCTTAGGGTTTTGCAATTTTATATTAAAAAAAACTCTCTTCGATAGGAAGATATTTTTTAATATAAAATAAATTAAATAAAAAAAGTATTTAATTAAATAATTATCAATTATTTTAAAACTAAATAATTTATCTATTATTTAATACACCCTTAACTTTTCAAATAATTAGGGCACTACAGGGACCGCAGAATAAAATAAATCAGGCTACTATATAATAAGAACCTATGTAGACCAACATATTCTTATTATAATTAATCATGAATATTCCACTAAAAACTCATGACTGAACTCCTTATTATTTTACAATTCCACAACATAATAAAATAATGTTCCCCACGTTAAGATTACAAATGCTGTCATTTAAATAATTTACTGACAATTTATTTAAATCACAATATAACTTTAAGATGTCGCTCAACTTATTTCATGTGTCGGATTCAATATCCACCTGCAGGGTTTACACTATGAAATCTTATAAGCTTACTTAAAGTGCATTATCAATCTCTAAACCGAGACATGGATTCTATCATTAATTAATATTTCACAAACACAAAATATCTTTGCCCAATTCACCGAGAATATTATTCCAATAATGAAACTCACCCTTTAATGAATCAAAGCACAAGACAATCAATGTTTGCTCATATTAAAATAAATCAAGATTAAGAACAATAAACATATTTCTAATGTCCTAGAGAATATGTTTAACAGTCAGCACTAAACATCCATTCTCTACTTAGTCCAATTAAATACATACAAAATGTACTAATCACAATTATTGTTCATATGCTAATAACATTTATTTAATGCAAATTTCCAATTAAATACAAAGAAATAATTGTCAATAGAAAATCATTCATAGTTATACTATTACATATGCATGGTTAATAGTATATCTCTATCAATCTCCCACTTAGACTCATAACCATGCATCTATAACTTTAACTCCCATTCCTTCTACATGACTGTCAAAAGTCTTTGCTGGTAAGCTTTTTGTAAAAGGATCTGCCAGGTTGTTTTCCGATGCAATCTTTGTCACTACCACATCTCCCCTTTGAACTATGTCTCGTATCAAATGATACTTCCTCTCAATGTGTTTTGCCCTTTTATGGCTCCGTGGCTCCTTCGAGTTGCAACTGCCCCACTATTATCACAATAAAGTGTAATAGGCAATTGCACTGAAGAAACTACGCCTAGATCCATAAGGAAGTTCCTAAGCCATACAGCTTCCTTTGCAGCTTCAGAAGCTGCCACATATTCATCTTCCATGGTGGAGTCAGCAGCACAAGTTTGCTTAATACTCCTCCAACTTATGGCTCCTCCTCCCAAGATAAAAACATTACCAGAGGTTGACTTCCGAGAGTCCTTATCAGTCTGAAAATCCGAATCTGTATACCCAATGGGTACAAGATCGTCAGATTGATAAACTAAACATATAATCCCTAGTCCTTTTCAAGTACTTGATTATATGCTTGACTGCAGTCCAGTGTTCTCGCCCACGATTAGATTGAAATCTGCTAACCATGCCAACAGCAAAACAGATATCAGGTCTGGTACACAACATTGCATACATAAGGCTTCCAACTGCAGAAGCATATGGAATTGCCTTCGTGTTCTCTATCTCCTCAGGTGTCTTAGGACATTGGTCCTTAGACAGAGTGATTCCATGTCTGAAGGGAAGAAAACCCTTCTTGGAATCCTGCATGCTGAAACGAGCAAGAATGGTATCAATATAAAGTGCTTGAGATAAGCCAATCATCCTTTTCTTGCGATCTCGCATAAGCTTAATCCCAAGAATATGAGCAGCCCTCTCCCAAATCCTTCATATCAAAACGTTGGGATAGCCAATCTTTGACAGAATTCAACATACCTACACAATTCCCTATAAGCAGAATATCATCCACATATAGTACCAGAAAAACAACCTTACTACCATTTCATTTCTTATACACACAAGACTCATCATGACACTGATCAAAGCCAAAACTTTTAATCGCCTGGTCAAAACAAGTATTCCATGACCTAGATGCTTGTTTAAGCCCATAAATGGACCTATTCAATTTGCAAAGCAAATTTTCTTGTCCATTGTTTATGAAACTTCTGGTTGCTTCATATAGATGCATTCATCAAGACTTCCATTTAGGAAAGCTGTCTTGACATCCATTTGCCAAATCTCATAATCATAATGAGCTGCAATGGATAGAAGAGTTCTAATAGACTTTAGTATGGCTACCAGCGAAAAAGTTTCCTCATAATCGATCCCTTCTTTCTGTGTAAACCCTTTCGCAACAAGCCTTGCCTTATAAGTTTGCACTTTACCATCTATACCCCTCTTTTTCTTATAGATCCACTTGCATCTGATGGGTTTAACCCCTTCAGGTGGTTCTACAAGTTCCCAGACTTGATTAGAGTACATGGACTCCATCTCAGATTTCATAGCTACAAGCCACTTATCAGCATCTTTATCTTGTAGTGCTTCTTCGTAACAGACAGGTTCAATATTCACTTCCTTCAGGGATTCTATCAAAAGCTTCTTCCAAAAGTGTATATTGAACCGGTGGTCGTCTAATTCTCCCACTACGACGAAGTACTACAGGTTCTGCAATCACACCTTCATCTTGCTGTGGCTGTAAAGCCGGCAAGTCCATGACTGGTGGGGACTACATCTTGATCATGTTCTGGAACTTCAACATGTCTGTCATCACCAGGAGGCAATGAAATGTTAGAAGCCCCAACATTGTGCTCCTGTATATTTGGATCAACAGCTGCCACTTCAGTTTCTACATAACTCCCACTACTTTCAGGTGGTAGTGAAATGTTAGGTACTGAATATTCAGGCTGATGTTGATTTACTGGTCGACTAACATTTCTTCCACTACGACTAGGCAATGGAATGTCAGCTCCAACCATTGATGGTTTAGGTTATTGTTCTAATGGAAAGGTTCTAGTTGGTATATTTTCTCCTCTCAATTCATACAAGGCTAATTGACTTTTGGGAATATGATTTTTAATATAGTCTTCCTCAAGATAATGTGCATTGGTGCTAACAATAACCGTTTTATCTTGAGAACTATAAAATAAACCACCTTTCGTTCCTCTAGGATATCCAATAAAGAAGCATAAGTCTGTTTTTGATTCCAACTTGTCTGCTTTCCCTTTCAGCACATGGGCTGGACAACCCCACATCGGAACATGTCTTAGACTTGGCTTTCGCCCAGTCCACAGTTCTGTAGGAGTTTAGGTACTGACTTAGATGGAACCAAATTCAAATATATGCTACTGTTTCTATGGCATACCCCCAAAACGAAATGGGCAAATCTGAATAACTCATCATTGATCGAACCATTTCCATAAGCGTCCTATTTCTTCTTTCTACTACACCATTCTGTTGTGGCATACCAGGTGCAGACAACTGTGAAGTAATTCCTTGTTCTGATAAATAAGTAATGAATTCCCTAGAGAGGTATTCGCCACCACGGTCAGATCGTAACGACTTGATATATTTTCCATGTCGTTCTCCGTTTCTGCCTTGAACTCTTTGACTTTCTCAAAGCATTTAGACTTACGGCGCAACAGGTAAATGTATCCATATTTGAGAATCATCTGTGAAAGTCACAAAATACTCAAACCACTCCTAGCTTGGACACTCATTGGACCACACAAATCAGAATGAATTAATTCAAGTACATCATTAGTTCTATTACCCTTTATAGGAAAAGGCCTCTTAGTCATTTTACCTTCTAAACAAGATTCACAGGTTAGTAGTGCCTCCACTTCAATGAACTCAATGGTCCATCCTTGACCAACCTAGAAATCCTATCTAAATTAATATGACCAAGCCTTAAATGCACAAATAGGTATGAACTAAATTCAATAGGACGTTTTCTTTTCAATGGAATAATGACATCAAAGTTATTAACTTCAGAATTAGGAATTTGCAGTTCAGGGGTGAAACTTTGAGAATAAAAAGATCATCAATCATTGAGCCAGAACATATCATTTGTTTTCTAAATTTAATAACGGACAGAATCATCATAAAATTCATTAAAACAAACCGAATATCCATTCTTGCTCAAACTAGAAACTGAATTAAATTCCTTCTAATTGAAGGTACATATAAACATCCTTCAAAAACAATGTTCTATTATTCTCAAAATTCAAAGAAACATTTCCTATAGCTAGAACTGCAACTTCTGTGCCATCTCCCAGAAAAATGCTTACATCTCCTTTATTTAGCTGATGAGTTACCTGAAACTGCTGCAATGAATTGCAGACATGATTAGTGGCTCCAGAATCTACACACCATTGGAGTGTAGTCCAACACCGCTAAACAAGTTTCAACTATCAGCATATAAAACAGAGACATACCTTGCTTCTTCTTGGCTAACCATGTTGGACATTGTGACTTCCAGTGCCCAGGTTGCTTGCAGTGAAAAACACTTACCCTTAGGCTTTTTCACAGCAACACTAGCACTAGTAGATGCAGTACTTGTTTTAGGCTTAGCCTTGTGAGCATTTTTCTTCTTCTTACCCTTGTTCTGGGCAGAAGAAGAACCTCGCTCAACATTAAGCACAACAGGTGCAGCTCCTTGCTTAATGATAGTCTCAGCAGCCACCAGCTCATTCAACAACTTAGACAGAGTGAAATCCATCTTATTCATGTTATAGTTCAAACGAAACTGCTGAAACTGGCTGGCAAAGTGTTCAAGATCATTTCTATCTGTGTAGCATTGTCAACCTCAGCACCAAGAACCTCCATGTCATTCAGAAGACTCATCATCTTCAAGACATGAGTTCTAACTGGAGTTCCCTCCTCCATTTTGGAAGTAAGAATCTCCCTCAGTGCGTTTTGCCTTGCTGCACTAGTTTGATCTCCAAACATCTCCTTGAGATTTTCGAGCATGTCAAAAGTTGTGTCCATCTTCTGATGCTGATGTTGCAAAACATTTGACACAGAAGCCAAAATGTAACATCGCGCCATCTCATCAGCTTTAACCCATTTCTGGTAAGCTTTGGTGACCTCCTCAGAGGCACCCTCACCGGGTTTTTCAGGACAAACTTCAGTAAGCACAAACTTATACTCCTCAGCAGTAAGCAAAATGTCCAAATTCCTCTTCCAGTCAACATAGTTTGGACCCTCAAGTTTGTTTTGGGTTAAGATGTTTGCAAGGGGACTGAATGATGCCATTTCTATATCATGCATTAAACAAAAATAGCATATCAATAATAAACATTGAATAAATCAAAATTGCAAATATACAACATTGATATCACAATTCAAAAAAAAAATACACATTCACAACATTCATGAATAGCAACCTCGATGGGAGAATTCAACCAATCACATGTTTTGCATATTATAATTAGATAAGACCGGCACATACTACTCGATGGGAGATAACATGCCTCTTAAATTAACATTAATGTGTGAGAAAATATTACATCTGATTCATGTCACTAATTAATTTACTCAGATGGAGAGTTAAATCAATACAGACAAATTAGACTAGTTCAGTAATTATATTAAAACATGACATCTTCCGATGGGGAAGAAATGCAAATAATTACAACTAGAAGATAATAAAAAACCACTCACAAATTAATTCATATAATTAAAATAATTAATTATAATCAAAATTGCAAAATAATATAATTTTTAAGACAATTTGGCAAATAAAATTAACCATTTTGAAAATGTTAAAAATTTAGTGTTCTGGTCTATTTATGCAAAAAAAAAAAAATTAAAACATTCTGGGTTTATCTTGCAAAAGCAGAAAAATTCTGGGCCATTTCACAAATTTCAGAACTTGTTTGGACCTATTTTGCATAAAACAGAAAACTATTGGGCCAAATTGCAAAACCGAAAATAGTCTAGGCAATTTTAATAAAACCAGAAACAATCAGGCTCACTTTATAATTTAAATAACTCCAGGGGCCAAAACGGAATAACTGATACTTCTGGGTCAAAATGTAAAAATTAAAGTTCAGGGGTTAAATATAATAAATAGAAAGATTCAGGGTCAAAAAAAATAAAAACTTGAAGATCAGGGGTCAAAAATATAAAATTTAAAAAAATTGAGGGACCAG
Organism: Jatropha curcas; assembly: GCF_041381405.1. Classification (NCBI taxonomy): domain Eukaryota; kingdom Viridiplantae; phylum Streptophyta; class Magnoliopsida; order Malpighiales; family Euphorbiaceae; genus Jatropha; species Jatropha curcas. Next base: position 23,779,999 of record NC_143151.1, read on the forward strand.
ACGGGAATTTTGGCAAGCAGCAGCTTCTTCTTCACGAAGAAGCCCTAGCCTGCCGCTGCCCCGCCTTTTCCCTTTAAACCTCCATTTACTGATTTTTTTTTTTTCTTCGTCTTTTCTTTCTTGCCCCTCTCCTGTTCACGAAACAAAAACCCAAAAGTATATATATATTAATATATTATATAAGATATATATAGAGATATATATATATATACTAATATATATAATATAATTTCCATTAAAAACCACAGTTTTCAAAACAAAGGTTGTATCAGGTACTAAACTTTGTGCTGCTGTCCGTGCAAAAACTCTTGAAGCTCTTGTAACCATGTACCAAATCAACAATCAAAAATATTATAGATACACGATTGAAACATGACAAAATAGCCCACCATCATACAGTTTCGTATGGCTCTGATACCAATTGATGGGAGCGGTATAAAGCGGAAACAACCCTCTTCGAAACCATATGAGGCAAACTAAAAACATTATCGAACAAATCAATAAACTGACCTCTTGAAGCGCAGAATCGCTCACCGGTCTTCTTTCCAGAGATCTTGGAGTCACCCACGATCTTCTTGCAGTAATCCCTAACATATCTCTCTTTTGGAACTCTCTGAGTGGCAGAGAATAGAATAACGTGCGTCCCTTTATTCTTAGGGTTTTGCAATTTTATATTAAAAAAAACTCTCTTCGATAGGAAGATATTTTTTAATATAAAATAAATTAATAAAAAATTATTTAATTAAAATAATTATCAATTATTTTAAAACTAATAATTTATCTATTATTTAATACACCCTTAACTTTCCAAATAATTAGGGCACTACACAGGGACCCGCAGGAATCAAATAATAAATCAGGCTACTAATTATAATAAGACCTATGTAGACCAACATATTCTTATTATAATTAATCATGAATTATTCCACTAAAAACTCATGACTGAACTCCTTATTTATTTTACAATTCCACAACATAATAAATAATGTTCCCTACGTTAAGATTACAAGATGCTGTCATTTAAATAATTTACTGACAATTTATTTAAATCACAATATAACTTTAAGATTGTCGCTCAACTTATTTCATGTGTCGGATTCAATATCCACCTGCATGGTTACACTATGAAACCTTATAAGCTTACTTAAAGTGCATCATCAATCTCTAAACCGAGACATGGATTCTATCATTAATTAATATTTCACAAACACAAAATATCTTTGCCCAATTCACCGAGAATATTATTCCAATAATGAAACTCACCCTTTAATGAATCAAAGCACAAGACAATCAATGTTTGCTCATATTAAAATAATCAAGATTAAGAACAATAAAGATTATTTCTAATGTCCTAGAGAATATGTTTAACAGTCAGTACTAAACATCCATTCTCTACTTGGTCCAATTAAATACATACAAAATGTACTAATCACAATTATTGTTCATATGCTAATAACATTTATTTAATGCAAATTTCCAATTAAATACAAAGAAATAATTGTCAATAGAAAATCATTCATAGCTATACTATTAGATATGCATGGTTAATAGTATATTTCTATCAGGAAGATCTGTAGAAAACAAACAGGAACACAAAAAGGAAACTATAATTAACTTCCTTTCCAATCTCAAAGAAATTATCAAAACGTAATACTTGTTTTACCACCAGCATAGCTTCTGCTTCCCTTCTTTGAACCATCAACACTGCCTTCTTCTTCCATGCCTGGTTTCTCCTCATCAATCCTTCCCATAAATCCCATCCCTACATTGCAACTCTTAGGTAATATTTGTTTCGTCGATGCCTACTTCATTTGCTGCAATAGTATATCGATTTCGTTCTTGTGGCCAAGGCTTCTGGCAGACGCTGCACTTCAAGGCAGGTACTGAAATTAATATCTAACCGATAAAAGAACACTTTATACGCCAATTCAAACCATTAAAAAGATTATATATTACAAATTATTTAGAATCTAATTTCCTTTTAGCATAAATTGCATACTTTACGTAACATAATGATCAATTTGTATTAAAGAGAAAAAACCCAAGAGGCAAAAATAAACAACATGTCGTTGATCGTTTTTAGTTTAGTTTTTTTATGATATCAATTACTGTTAAAATAAAATAATAATATACAAATAATAATATGTAATTTTAAAATATAAAATAAACCAAGTAATTAAACATATATTTCAATATGGGTTTTTTTCCTCTATTATTTCACAGTATGTGTTAAGTAAATATTTTTGAATAATTTTTTATATTAAACAAAAAACAAAATAGAAAGATTGATCAATACAAGAGAAAATATTAACTTCAATTAATCTAATTACTGGATTATTAGTTATACTTAATGTTATCATTATTTATTTTTCAGATGATATTCATGATTAAATTAAGTATAAAATTTAAATCAGCTTAAAACAATATTGACAAAACAATTGTATATAGTATTTGTATTATTTTATTTTATTATATTTAATGCGTTTATTAACTAGAAAATAACTACTTAAAAATCTTATGTTATAATTTTAGTAGTAAATCATCAATGATTGAATTAATTATTTGATCTATTCTTTTTTTTTTTTTAACTTAGACTTATATAAATGAATTTTGTTTGATTGTTATTGATGAATAGTAATTTTTTTATCTTTTTTTATGAAAATAATTTAATAAGACTACAGAAAATCTCAATCGATTCCTGAGCCGACCCATTCTGTCCTATCTCATAGACCCAACTTACCCTCTCGTCCATCCCAAAAAATAAATTGGAATGGAACGAGACTATATATCTATTGAGATGGAATTCAGACTCCACTTTTTATATCCAGATATTTTGGGATGGGACTGGGAATTACGTGATTCCCATCCCAACCAAATACATGCTCACCCCTAGTTGGGATGATAGAGTACCTACTCTTTTTATATGTACAAAATCAATTATATATTAAAAAAAACTAGTGAAACTCATAAGAAAAATTAAAATAAATTTCAAATTTATAGTTATGAAATTTATAAATAAACTAAGAAAATATAAAATTCAAATTTATTATTATCTTGAACTCAATATTCACTTAAATTTCACATCAAATATTTCTATTATATAATATTTTTAAAATATATAATAGATTTTGGTAGATTAATGAGTATCGCAGCTTTAAAACCTGCATCGTTGAAATCAATATTTCAGAATAAATACCTATAAGAAGTCGAAGCAATTGTATATAATAAAATCTGAAATATGATACGTGCGTCTAGTTTTTTGGGATTGATTATTAGAGAATATTCTAGTCATTTTATAACTCCAAGATATTTCTATCAATTAGGAATCAAGAGGTAATGATCTGATGTGAGTTGCAGTCAGATGATAGGAAATTGCTGAAAACTCTTGTGGCCGATCGAGAGTTTTAGTCAGATAGAAAGTTACTGAAAACTTTTATGGCAGATAGAGGAGAATTCAAACTTAAAAACCTCTCATCCTTTGCATAAGTGAGAAGACCAATCAAATTATACCTGCTTGACTACATACCTGTGAACTCACCCTTTTCTTATAAAATTTCCCCATGAGGTAGACATTTTGCTGATATAGATAAGCTCTGCATTCTTCTTCGAGGAGACTAATAATAATTCACAACTTTTGATAATGTCAATATATATAGTATTGGGTGTATAATCTGCATTGCTACAAATCCAGTTCACCATGAGCGAACTAAACATTGAATTGATTGCCACTACATTCATGATTTGGTTCGTGACAAGTTCATTCATCTCACACATGTATCTTCACATAACCAACGGGGGTTGCTGATTTATTTACCAAACCCATGTCATCTAACACGACATTCCTATCTTGTGAGCAAATGATGCTTGCTGAGAATCACCCATCAATTTGAGGGGGGATGTCAAAGTGAGCAAAAATAAGGAGACTAATAGTTCAATCAAATTAATCACAGCTAATGAGCAAATCTCTCCTTACTTCAAAAACTTTTGATTGTTTTCCTTTTAGCTACACTTGCCTTGTATAGATGTAATCATGTATATATATAGGCTTGTAATCTGCAGAAGAGAATATCAATGGAAAATATTGTTATTTCATTTATTATCATGCTTAGTAAGTCCGAATCATTGAAGTCCGCTTAAGTTCGAACTCATTGTGGACTGCTTAAGTCCGAATTTATTGACCTCCATCTGGTTGTGCTATTGCTTTTTTATCATGATATAGAGAATAAAGTTTCAAGGCAACAACTAATTAACAAAATTGCTTTATTTAATCAAATGTGGAGAAAATAAATAATTATAGTCAACTTATTATTAATCTAATTTAAATTTTCACTGGCTATGGTAAATTATCATTCTCTCACCCACAAAAGAATATAAATATACATTTCAAGACTAAAAGCAATTATATACTTGGCCAGATGAATAATGAGATTGTAATGTTAACGTTAAGCAATATTGCATGTTGCAGAAACTAGTTTCAATCTTTTAAAATATCAAAGCAAAATAATCTTTTCTAATTAAAAATTCATTAAACATCAACAATAATCAAACTATATATAGTTAAATATTTGCAAGCACTATGGTGGTATATCCAGTAAAAACTATTCCTAGAAAGACATGTGCTAACAAATTTAGTCGAATTTCCAAACTTTAGAGAATATAACTCATTACTCCTAACTATATTCACTTTAATTACAAAATGTCAAATTATTTGTCAGCAATATCAAAATAATTGAACAAAAATAAACATAACAAAATTTTACCTTGGCTATGCCTAATAGATAATAGCTTACTTGGCTAATTTAATTAATATAGGAGACCAAGATCAAATCTGTGAATGATATTAATTTATTAAATTATCATCAATGATGATTTTTATTCCATGAATAATAATAATGAATCATACTCTTTTATGCAATTAATCATAAAATAAAAACACGATTTTGTCCAAGCGAAATAGGGGTTATAGTTTGAAACGCCCATAACAAGAAATTAGCTCCATGAAGCCTTAATAATAACTCCAATCAAAGTATAGCTTAAGAGCACCATTAAGCATGCTCTACAATAAATAGTCTATCACACCCAGATTAGTTTAAAACCATATCCTTGAAATCAATAAATAAATAAATAAAAACTACCAAAAGTTCTTTGACAGAAAGATATGAAATAGAAAAAAAAAAAAAAAGCACCTCGTAATTATTTTCCTTTTTTTGTCAAAATAATCAATTTAATTGATTTTTATTTGGTTATTCTTAGTATGCATAGCCACAGTCCTGTCAGTTTCCAGCACTACATATTGTACCTGTTTTCCAAGGGAAAGCAAGAAATAAAACCCGATAAGATCCATTAGGAAACTAAAGAAAAACCTAACGCATGATCAAAGTGACTTGATAGATTTTCTTTTTTTTTTTTTTTTCATTAATCAATCTCATGTTAATGTAAATAAAACACCTACATCTATGTATCAGATCACTATGCAAATATCAATGAAAAAATATATAGGGTAAGATCTTATTTTTGTATTTTTTTGAAGGAGATATGCTTCAATAATTGTTGTTATCGTCACACTCACCGCACCATTTGTTAACCATCAAAAATTGAGAAATTGAGAATTAGCCCCCTTTGATAGAATTAATTGGGGATATATATATGACAAGAGGAATAATTATATTTGGATAAGGACAGCAAGAATCATATATTATCTTTTAGTTAGAGTTTATTTAGGAATATAATATCCTTCAATATATGTATATATTTATATATTGCTCTTTTGTATATTTTATTATTTATATTATCACCTCTATTTCAATAATGTGAGTTCTCACATTTTCCTGAAGCTATCCTAAAGCTTTTTTCATCTTCGAAAGCTCATCAATACTCATCTCATCAAAAGCTTTAGTATCGGCTATCCCATTCACTTTCATCGCTTTTTTGGTAATTCTTCTTTCTTTTTCTCAAATAGAAATTGTTTCTACAACACAATGAGTTAGTTACCGAGTTTCTCAAGCCTAGCCTCTTTTTGCCAAAGGTAGATACTTAAGAGATTTTGTCTTTGTCCTGATTTAGAAACCTCTCAGCCACATACTCCATGCTTGAGTTATCGAACTAGAATGGTTTCCCTCTAGCAGAGAAAATGACAATCGCAATTTGCATTGAACATAGAATTACGAGCTCATTAGCTTTCTTCAATAGACCAATCCCTTCACTTACACAAAGTCACCTAACGAGAATGGTTGTCTTTCACCATCGTCATTTCTATCTTTTTTCGACCCATTGAGTAATTAATTTAAGATTTTGTAGGAAAGATAAAAAAAGTGGTGAATTATTAATTTTCAATATGTGAATTTATGGGATTATATATAGTTGAGATTGCATATTCATTTCTAATACAGAAACCTCTCAGCCACATACTCCAATCTTGGGTTACCGGTAGAGAATGATTTTTCTCCGGCAGAGAAAATGGTTTCCCTCCGGCAGAGAAAACGACAATCGCAATTTGCACTTTGCATAGAATTACAAGCTCATTATGTGACATCCTACCGAGTCGAGTCTTAGCATAGAGTCGAGTCGAGTTGACCAAACCCGGTTGGGGTAGAATGGGTTTATAAGTGGAGTTACTTGAGTGAGAGAAAAAGATCAAAGTAATATGAGTGAGGATTGATTTGCATTAAAAAGATTAAGCTTGGGTATTAAGTTGTAGCCTGTTTACAATTGAGGTACCATTTAGAACTTTTACACACAAGTTATGGATATTCTAGAGCCTACCCATGCATATCACTTCACTTTCCCATTTTTCATGTTTATCTTCATCTTCTTTCATTTTCTTCCTTTCCTCTTCCCCTTCATTCAATTTAATGGTAGTTAAGCCTTAACTTCAACTTCTCTTTTATCCAAGTAAGTAAACCTTCTTGAAGTTCATAATTGAATCAATTGGTGCTATTATTGTAGAATTCATAAGAATTCTTATTTATAGGTGAAGGGAGTTCTAAGAGTGTAGAAAAAAGAAGTTAAAGAAGAGCTCAAGCTTTTTGGAGTAAAGGTTTGATATCTCTTTTCATTTACCATTTTCTTTGCATGAGAATTTGTGTGGTGTGTTGCTAATGAGACAATATTGCTTCATGTTGAGTGGGAGGACTGGTAATGGTGAGAAACAGGGGAGAACAGGGGAGGTATTGAATAAATGAAGTAAATAGTGAGTTTATGCTGAAACAGGGCTTGCTGGAAATTTTACCAGTAATTTCATCTTGATTTTGACCCCATTTAATGATGGAATTAGGAAGTGTTATAAGAGTTATTTGTTCCTCTATGTGTTAGCTTTACATGGGTTTTTGAATCATTCAAATCGGAGTTGTATATTGAGAGATATGACCAAAAGAGTACAGACTGTGCAGGCTGGAAAACGCGAAGCGCGCGCGAATCGCATGACTAGCTCGCGTTGCCTTCTCGCGCTCGCGAATTTGAACTACGCGCTCGCAAATTTCACCTAAAACTCTCTGACTCTTATTTGGCACATCTCGTGCTCGCGACTTTCAAGTGCGCGCTCGCGACTTGTGCTCGCAAACTCTCTGTCTCTCATTTGGCACTTCTCGCGCTCGCGACTTTCATTTGCGCGCTCGCGTACTTGGCCCTTGGCCTGTAAGCGCTCGCGACTTTCATCGTGCGCTCGCGAATTTGGCCTGGGAACTCACTGTCTCTCATTTGGCACTTCTCGCGCTCGCGACTTTCAAGTACGCGCTCGCGACTTGTGCCCGATAACTCACTGTCTCTCATCTGGTGCTTTACGCGCTCGCGACCTTGCAAGGCGCGCTCGCGACTTGTGTTTTCATGCACTTTTGGACTTCTTTTTCAATGTAATTGTATTCCTTTACTTCACTTATATGCCTCCAATCATCTTAATACCAAAATACAACATTAGAACATGTATCAAAACAACATGCAAGCATGCAAATGATGTGAAATCAAATATACATTATGAATTATGAAGTTATGAACTATTAATATGATGTTGTGTTATATTATTGACATACCAACATTATGCTCCATTGAGGTTAGGTAGAAACCATGTAGATAAGGCTATGTCGCGACATAGGATAGCAGATCTGCACCTCATACAGTTTGATACTCCGGCTACAGGCCGTTGAGTGGATATGATTATATGGGCCATAGCAGCCAAGCATACAGTATTCATCCAGTTTCATACAGTTTTTCTTATCACTTCGGTTTCACTATAACCTTATGGAGCCATACAGATATCTTGACATAACATTTCATGAATCATACAGTATTACAAACAGTACAAAAGATAATCAAGGTATAATGAAAGGATCATGCTATATGTGCTTATATGTTTATTTATCTATATGCATTTACATGCTTATTCCTATCTATGTATGTGCTTATTTGTTTCTTTATATGTTGAGATATCCACTGAGCTTTATTTGCTCAGCGAGTTACCTGTTTAACTCGCAGGTTTTGAGTTTGGACCGTAGAGAGTCAGCTTGCAACTGCTGCAGTTCATCTGTAGAAGACTCAGTCTTCAGGGTAGCTACTCATACGGATGTGTATTTTTGTTTATCCTTTTCATGGCATGTATAGGGCACACAGTTGGGCCCATTTCACTTTTACACTAGTATCATGTTTTGTAAATATTAAGTACATTATTAATATAAACAGCATCAGCATGATATAAGAATCTGGCTCCATTATTATATCAGCATGACAGGTCATAAAGTCAACCAGTTTGTAGCGTCTTGGTTCGGTTCATTCGGGTTACGGGTGGACCGGGAAGGGATGTTACAAATTTTGGTATCAGAGCCCTAGGTTTAGTTTCCCCGGGCTTGCATGCATAAGTCAGTATAGTGTACATGCCATGTCTACCCTGATGAACGAAGCAGTTGTTGTTCTTTTAGGAGGATGTCACAGGAAGGTGAGAGCGAGTCACGTGCCTCCAGAGCAGTGGAGGGTGAGGCTCCAGTAGCACCAGGTCAAGCCAGAGGAGTGGAGGTTGAGGCTCCAGTAGCACCAGGTCAAGAGGTGTTGTTAAAGCAACTTGCAGATACTTTTAGACAGATTGCAGGAGTGATACCTCAAGCACCAATAGTAGTAGAAAGAGAAAGAAAGCCCCCACTAGAGAAGCTTCGGAAATATGGGGCGAAAGAATTCAGTGCTAATAAGGATGATAGTCCAGAAATAGCTGAGTATTGGTTAGATGGGACATCGAGAGTTCTGGAACAATTACAATGTACACCAGAGGACAAGTTGGTTTGTGCCACATCATTGCTCATAGATGAGGCATATACATGGTGGACTACTGTTCAGCAGCGGGTATCAGCAGAGCAGCGTACATGGCAATTCTTCTTGGATGAATTCAAGAAAAAGTTCATCACAGAGGCTTACCTAGATGCGAGAAGGAAAGAATTCTTATACCTGAGGCAGAACAGAATGTCAGTTGCCGAATATGAAAGAGAATTCACTAGGCTCAGCAGGTATGGTAAGGGGATAGTGGCTACAGAAGCCGAGAGGTGTAAAAAGTTTCAGGAAGGCCTGAACGATGAGATTCAAATGGGAGTGGTAGCTTCCAGATTCAGAGAGTTCTCAGCTTTGGTAGAGGCAGCTCAGGAGATAGAGTGAATTCAGGCCAGATAGCGTACCAGACGCCAGCGGTCTCAGCAGAGGAGAGACCAAACTCAGAGTGCACCCAGTGTATATCAGTCAGAAAGCAAGAGATTCAGAGGTGCTAGTAGTTCAGCTAGTTCTAGACCTTCCTTTAGCCAAGGCGCAGCTAGGGTTACTAACGCGCCAGCGGTATCAGTTGTGGCTAGTTCTGCCGGTGGTAGTCGAGGTTCAGGCAGAGGAACTGGTAGAGGCACCAGTAGAGGTGCAGAGTCAGCCGGTTATACTTTTCCACCTTGTGAGCATTGTGGTAGACGGCATGGTGGAGATTGTTGGTTGGTGACTGGTAAATGTTGGATATGCGGAGCATCAGACCATCAGAAGAAGGATTGTCCGAAGAGGGCAAAAGTTCCTACACAGTTCATAGCAGGCAGAGGTAGAGGTGAGAGCTCCGGAGGGCAGAGACAGCAGTCAGAGACTGTGGACAGACCTGATACTAGAGGTCCAGCCAGGGTTTATGCTATGCGAGCCAGAGAAGATGAGGAAGCTCCAGATGTAATAGTTGGTGAGTTTTCCTTATGTGATCATACAGTTTATGCTTTAATTGATCCTGGCTCATCTCATTCATACATTAGTGTACCTAAACCTTGGGTTAAAGGGTTAGAAGTTGCATATGTGAGTCAGGGTATGTTGGTTACAAATCCATTAGGAGATGTAGTACAAACTCATACAGTGGTCGAAGGATGTCCAATTATTATTCATGGAAAAGAGTTTCCAGGAGATCTGATGGAGTTGCCATTTAGAGAATTTGATGTTATTCTGGGTATGGATTGGCTATCCAGACATCAAGCTATAGTTGATTGTGCAAAGAAAAGGGTGACATTATATACAACAGCAGGGGAAGAGATTACAGTAGTCGGGAAGCGGCGAGATTTTCTGGGTAATGTGATATCAGCCATGGCAGCAAAGAGATTAATTCAGAAGGGTTGTGAAGCATACTTGGTATGTGCATTACAAGCAGAGAAAGAACAATCAGAAGTGCAAGATGTACCAACAGTGTGTTATTATCCAGATGTATTTCCAAAAGAGTTACCAGGGTTACCACCAAGGAGGGAAGTGGAGTTTACCATAGATGTCTATCCTGGAGCAGCACCAGTATCAATTGCACCTTACAGAATGGCACCAGCAGGGCTAAAAGAGTTAAAGATTCAGCTACAGGAGTTATTGGATAAAGGCTTTATCAGACCCAGTGTATCACCTTGGGGAGCACCGGTATTATTTGTAAAGAAGAAAGATGGATCACTCAGATTGTGCATTGACTACAGACAACTGAACAAACTGACAATCAAGAATAAGTATCCATTGCCTCGAATCGATGATTTGTTTGATCAGTTAAAAGGTGCAGGTATGTTTTCTAAGATCGACCTTAGGTCGAGATACCATCAGTTGCGGATAAAGGAAGAAGATATCGCTAAGACTGCATTCAGGACCCGATATGGTCACTATGAATTTTTAGTCATGCCATTCGGTCTCACAAATGCACCAGCGGTTTTCATGGATCTCATGAACCGCGCGTTTCATTCATATCTGGATCAGTTTGTGGTGGTGTTTATAGATGACATTTTGGTCTACTCCAAAGATAAGGTCGAACATGATAAACATTTGCGGATTGTACTTCAGACACTGAGGGATAAACAGCTGTATGCCAAGCTCAGTAAGTGTGAGTTTTGGCTGGAAGAAGTTTCTTTCTTAGGACATGTGGTGTCATCGGAGGGTATCAGAGTGGATCCTCATAAGATTGAAGCTATTGTTGATTGGAGACCACCCAGAAACGTCACAGAAGTTCGAAGTTTTCTGGGTTTAGCCGGTTATTACAGAAGGTTCGTAAAGGGATTCTCCATCATTGCATCACCTTTAACAAGATTGTTGAAGAAAGAGGTTGTATTCCAATGGGATAATAGGTGTCAGCAGAGTTTTGACACTTTGAAGAAAAAGTTGACTGAAGCACCAGTGTTGACTCAGCCAGTGTCAGGTAAAGACTTTGAGATTTACAGTGATGCCTCTCATATTGGGTTAGGATGTGTACTCATGCAAGACAGGAAAGTGGTAGCTTATGTCTCTAGACAATTGAAGCCATATGAATTGAATTATCCAACCCATGATTTAGAATTGGCAGCCATTGTTCTAGCATTCAAAGTATGGCGGCATTATCTGTACGGTGAAAAGTGTTACATTTACACAGATCATCAGAGTTTAAAGTATTTACCGACACAAAAGGACTTGAATTCAAGACAACGGAAATGGATGCAGCTTTTGGCTAATTATGATTATGTCATTAATTACCATCCGGGCAAAGCTAACGTGGTAGCTGATGCCCTTAGCCGGAAATCACTGTTTGCTTTGAGAGCAATGAGAATTAGCATGGAGTTGCAACAGCAGGGAGTTATTCTAGCACAGATGCAAGTACAGCCATCTTGGGTTCAGGAAGTTGCAGAGGCACAGAAGAAAGATGCACAAACAGCACTATGGGTAAAACAAGTACAGGAAGATCATGGTGGGAAATGCAGATTGGATAACAGTGGAGTCTTATTCTATGAAGACAGAGTTGTTGTACCACAGATAGGGGAGCTTAGACAAAAAATTCTGCATGAAGCTCATAACAGTCCATATACAATGCATCCAGGTAGTACCAAGATGTATCAAGATTTGAAGAAAGGCTATTGGTGGCCGGGCATGAAGAAAGATATCGGAAATGTTGTAACAAGATGTTTAACATGTCAACAAGTAAAGGCAGAACATCAACTGCTAGCTGGGTTACTTCATCCAATAACAATGCCAACATGGAAGTGGGATCAGATCACGATGGATTTTGTTACTGGATTACCTCAGACGCAGCGGAAGCATGATGCAGTATGGGTGATCGTGGACAGATTAACTAAGTCCGCACACTTTCTACCAGTTCGGATGGACTATTCTCTGGATAAGTTAGCAGACATGTATGTTAGCGAAATAGTTCGACTACATGGCGTTCCATCATCCATTATATCGGATCGTGATCCAAGGTTTACATCGAAGTTTTGTGGTAAACTGCAGGAAGCATTAGGAACAAAATTGCATTTCAGCACTGCATTTCATCCTCAAACAGATGGCCAATCAGAGAGAGTAAGTCAGATCCTGGAAGACATGATGAGATCATGTGTTATAGAATTTGAAGGCAGTTGGGACAGATATGTACCTCTCATGGAGTTTGCCTACAACAACAGCTACCAATCAAGCATTAAGATGGCACCATATGAAGCATTGTATGGTAGATCATGTAGGACACCTGTGTGTTGGACAGAACTGAGTGAGAAGAAGATTTTGGGTCCAGATTTGGTTAGAGAAACAGAAGAGAAAGTGGAAATCATCAGAAAACGGCTGAAAGAAGCAAGTGATCGACAGAAGTCTTATGCTGATTTAAAGAGAAAGGATATGGAGTACTCGGTCGGTGATAAGGTATTTCTGAAAGTTTCACCATGGAAAAAGATCCTAAGGTTTGGACGAAAGGGTAAGCTTAGCCCTAGGTTCATTGGTCCATACGAGATTGTTGAACGTGTAGGACCATTAGCCTATCGCCTAGCGTTACCTTCAACCTTAGATCGAATTCATAATGTCTTTCACGTATCAATGTTAAGGAGGTATCGATCAGACCCATCGCACGTGTTGTCAGCAGAAGAGATTGAAATTCAGCCGGATCTCACCTATGAAGAAGAACCAGTTCAGATCTTAGCCAGAGAAACTAAAGAATTACGAAATAAGAAAATAGCATTGGTAAAAGTTCTTTGGAGGAATCATAAGACAGAAGAAGCAACTTGGAAATCTGAAGACACCATGCGACAACAGTATCCGCAGTTGTTCACAACAGGTAAACTTCGGGACGAAGTTTTTATTTAGGAGGGGAGAATTGTGACATCCTACCGAGTCGAGTCTTAGCATAGAGTCGAGTAGTCGAGTTAAGTCGAGTTGAACCAAACCCGGTTGGGGTAGAATGGGTTTATAAGTGGAGTTACTTGAGTGAGAGAAAAAGATCAAAGCATATGGGTGAGGATTTATTTGCATTAAAAGATCAAGCTTGGGTATTAAGTGATAGCCTTTTGCTAATTGAGGTACCAGTTAGGAAGTTTTACATAAAATCCTTTGATTTTTGATGGCCTACCCGTGATTATCACTTCACTTTCCCATTTTTCATCTTTATCTTCATCTTCTTCATTTTCTTCCTTTCCTCTTCCACCTTCCTTTCAATTTTAATGGTAGTTAAGCCTTAACTTCAATTTTCTTCTATCCAAGTATGTAAACCTTCTTGAAGTTCATAATTGAATCAATTGGTGCTATTATTGTAGAATTCATAAGAATTCTTATTTATAGGTGAAGGGAGTTCTAAGAGTGTAGAAAAAAGAAGTTAAAGAAGAGCTCAAGCTTTTTGGAGTAAAGGTTTGATATCTCTTTTCATTTACCATTTTCTTTGCATGAGAATTTGTGTGGTGTGTTGCTAATGAGACAATATTGCTTCATGTTGAGTGGGAGGACTGATAATGGTGAGAAACAGGGGAGAACAGGGGAGGTATTGAATAAATGAAGTAAATAGTGAGTTTATGCTGAAACAGGGCTTGCTGGAAATTTTACCAGTAACTTCATCTTGATTTTGACCCCATTTAATGATGGAATTAGGAAGTGTTATAGAAGAGTTATTTGTTCCTCTATGTGTTAGCTTTACATGGGTTTTTGAATCATTCAAATCGGAGTTGTATATTGAGAGATATGACCAAAAGAGTACAGACTGTGCAGGCTGGAAAACGCGAAGAGCGCGCGAATCGCATGACGAGCTCGCGTTGCCTTCTCGCGCTCGCGAATTTGAACTACGCGCTCGCGACTTTCACCTGAAACTCTCTGACTCTTATTTGGCACATCTCGCGCTCGCGACTTTCAAGTGCACGCTCGCGACTTGTGCTCGCAAACTCTCTGTCTCTCATTTGGCACTTCTCGCGCTCGCGACTTTCATTTGCGCGCTCGCGTACTTGGCCCTTGGCCTGTAAGCGCTCGCGACTTTCATCGTGCGCTCGCAAATTTGGCCTGGGAACTCACTGTCTCTCATTTGGCACTTCTCGCGCTCGCGACTTTCAAGTACGCGCTCGCGACTTGTGCCTGATAACTCACTGTCTCTCATCTAGTGCTTTACGCGCTCGCGACCTTGCAAGGCGCGCTCGCGACTTGTGTTTTCATGCACTTTTGGACTTCTTTTTCAATGCAATTGTATTCCTTTGCTTCACTTATATGCCTCCAATCATCTTAATACCAAAATACAACATTAGAACATGTATCAAAACAACATGCAAGCATGCAAATGATGTGAAATCAAATATACATTATGAATTATGAAGTTATGAACTATTAATATGATGTTGTGTTATATTATTGACATACCAACATTATGCTCCATTGAGGTTAGGTAGAAACCATGTAGATAAGGCTATGTCGCGACATAGGATAGCAGATCTGCACCTCATACAGTTTGATACTCCGGCTACAGGCCGTTGAGTGGATATGATTATATGGGCCATAGCAGCCAAGCATACAGTATTCATCCAGTTTCATACAGTTTTTCTTATCACTTCAGTTTCACTATAACCTTATGGAGCTATATAGATATCTTGACATAACATTTCATGAATCATACAGTATTACAAACAGTACAAAAGATAATCAAGGTATAATGAAAGGATCATGCTATATGTGCTTATATGTTTATTTATCTATATGCATTTACATGCTTATTCCTATCTATGTATGTGCTTATTTGTTTCTTTATATGTTGAGATATCCACTGAGCTTTATTTGCTCAGCGAGTTACCTGTTTAACTCGCAGGTTTTGAGTTTGGACCGTAGAGAGTCAGCTTGCAACTGCTGCAGTTCATCTGTAGAAGACTCAGTCTTCAGGGTAGCTACTCATACAGATATGTATTTTTGTTTATCCTTTTCATGGCATGTACAGGGCACACAGTTGGACCCATTTCATTTTGACACTAGTATCATGTTTTGTAAATATTAAGTACATTATTAATATAAACAGCATCAGCATGATATAAGAATCTGGCTCCATTATTATATCAGCATGACAGGTCATAAAGTCAACCAGTTTGTAGCGTCTCGGTTCGGTTCATTTGGGTTACGGGTGGACCGGGAAGGGATGTTACAGAAAATGTACGTGTGTATATATATTGACTACTGTTTTATCAATTAGCCATGATATTCATGTTAATTTCATAATGAAATAATATTTTAACATTATAAAAATCTAGATAATATAAGAGAAAAATTATAACCAAGACTCAATATTGTATAAAAATAATAATAAATGAGTATAAAAAATGAGCAAAAAATGAACAATGTTAACATGCAACGCATGTCAAAAAAAAAAAGTTACTCCATAGCCTGCCATAGTTTCTTCCTTCTTCTAAGTACTTTACTTTCTCTCTCTTCCCTCAATATAAACACCTAGAAATAAACAGATAAAAAAAAAACAAAGTTAATTTCAAAAGAATATATTAAACAGTACTCATCCTTTTTTAGCATTGCTGTTAACTTTTTTAATTTCTTGGGTTTTTATATATTGTTACCTGTGTTGTTCAGAGCTGATGGATTTGCCAAGAAAGATAATTATTGTGTTGTAAACATCAGTTTGTATTTTTCTATTTTTACATATGTTGGTGCAACTGATATATTAATATTGGATGTTTTAGCAAAAGGCTTTGGAAGGTCTAGCTTGCCAAAAAGTTTGCAAGTTGTAATGCAATAACTCTCAACTCTCCATATAAGTAGGTTTTGTGTTAAGGTCCTTAATTTGGTTTAATTTAACTTATGCATTGAGTACAATTTTTCAGATCTAAAGAGATTAGCTACAATTGGTTTTTCTTATTTTAAGAAATCCTACTTTAAAGCCTTTTCCTTTTTTTTTTTTTTTTTTCTTTTTTGAATAGAAAGAGAAACAAATAACTACACAGACACTGGTTTAGGATGCTTTTTTCCTCATTCTTCTGTTTTAAATTGTATTATTTTATTTGGATATATATCATAATCTCTTTAGAATATTGAGCTTCTTGTGATGTATTTGAACAAGTTTTTTCACTTAATATAACTAAAGTTTTGGGTGTACATGGAGAGCTATTGGCTTGGGTTTAGCTCTTGGTTATATTGTATTCCTCAAACCACAGAGACCGTACTGTAATTTTTTCAATATTAAAATTTTAATATCTCTCATTTGATCTCTATTTTTCTTATTGGCTTCATGAAAAAAATTTATAAAAATGGACAGAATGATCTAGTAATATAACAAAAGCAAAACATAGAAAAAAATTGATATATTTTTAAAAAATAGGAGACAATTATTTGTATTTCATAAACCACATGAATTATACTGTAATTTTTCCACTTATTAGAAATTAGCTTCTCCTCAAATCAATCTCTTTCATCACTTGCTTAGTTACTTCTTCCTCTAACTGGTTTCCCACATTAGATATTTTTAGTCAAGCTGATTTGTTTGGCTTAAAAGGACTTTCTTTACTTTATTTATCCTATTGGAATTCATTTTTCACTGCTTCTTATCGGTGGACTGACTTTTACAGTACAATGCGGGGGACTTCTTCTCTTTCCTCAAACTTTACATCCAACTTGTTACCCTTTAATTTGAACAAAATTACATAGGTTAAATATATAAATTCACTTTTAAACTTTACAATTTTAACATTGCGGCATCTCGAACTTTGTGCATGACATATTATGCATCTAAACTTATAAGTTTTAGTAATATTACACACCTTTCGACACTAATATCAATATTTTTTAGGGTTTTTGCCTTTTATCTGCAAAATATCGACTTTATATGCAGTTAGCGTGACTTTAGAACAATAATTCGTATAAATTTTTAACTTTTTAATGAGTGTTTAATTGATCTAATTTTACAAGTTGAAATGTTCAATAAAATAAATTTAAAATTTGAAGTATCTAATAGGTATAATTTTATAAGTTAAAGTGTTTAATGAGTCAAAGTAAGAATTGAGGGTGCCACAATATTAAATTTATAAAGTTCAAGGTGAATTTATGTATTTACAAAATTATATATCATGCCAAACTTTGCTACATAAGATATTTATGTGTAGTACAACTAGCTTATCAGGCCCACCAAAATCATAAACAATTGCTAGTTACTAGGGCGAGTTCAAAAGTCCATAATTAGCATAAAATCAAATTCAATGTATACTGATTAGTTTAATTATTTAGGAAGTTAGCGAGTTGATAGCTAGCGATCATCAATGTTCATAAACTATTCACCGATTCCATTGCAATTAAATTAAATCAAATCAATAAAAACTGTGGTTTTAAAGTTTATAATTTGGTTTGGTTTGGTTTGTAAAATTAAAAAAGCGAGCCAACAGTTTAGTTTACAAATTTAAAGTTAAAACAAACCAAACTTCTGAATCGAAATAAAACTATATCTTTTATTTGAAAAAAAAAAAATTAGTAGAAAACAAATCCTTAAACTTAAAGTCTAAAGCTATTTTTGATGACTAGTTAGGCTTTTAATTTTTGATATTTAAATAGCTAGTTGTATTTTAATTTTGGTAAATCGATGTTTTTTTTAGAAAATTAATATATATTTGAAGACTAAAATACTTGAAATTAGAAGCTAATAAACTATTTTACAATCCTACTTTTTTTAATAATTTATCATAAATAAATTACTTTGAAAGTCTTTTTTTGATTTTTTTTTTCTTTTTTGAATGTTGCTCCATTATTATATATGTATATATAATACTAGGTTTGATAAAAAGTGTTGGGTTAAAACATAAAATGTTCAGTTTAGATACTGAAATTTGTGAGAGTGTATTTGTAATTTGTTGCTTCTTTGACAACAATGGCTATATTTATCATAAAAACTTGCTTGAATTTATTTCTTTTAAAAAAAAAAGTTGAAGTACTAAAGTTTACAACTGTTTATTAAGACATTAAATTGAAATTAAATTAAGTCACACTCAAATTGTACTTGTTCAGCTAATCAAAAGAGTTCAAACAACAGTAGTTAAACATGGTCCTCTCCCACGGAGAGTCTAGGATTTTAGTTTGCATGATGGCTATGTCAACGGTAGCGTTCCTCGTTGTCTAGGGGCTCTGCTTCTTGTACATTAGATTTCGTATAAGCATGGCCCTATCAAAAGCTTTACAAAGAGGTACAATGCTTGAAATGGCTAATAGAAAATCTATCTGGGTTCCTTTTAAATATGAGAATCTTGCAATTTTCTGTTTTAATGTTGAAGACATGGCCATGCTTTTAAATTCAGTGATGAGCTAGAGGATGTGAATGATGTAGTTGTAAATATGTTGCCTTATGAGGACTGGATCGAAGCATCTCCGCTACGTAGTAGCAGAATGTTTGGGAGCTTTCGAGGAGAGAAGGGGGCCTCTTCTACTGTAGTTGAGAAAATCATTTGTGCAACATGAGGCTAGCCAACAATGAACCAAGCTTTTGAAAGGGCCACTGATGAAGATAGCTTTAGAGCTATGGATAATTCTGTAGAGGAGGTGGTGCATAGACATAAAAGTATGTGTGTGAATAATGCGACCTCTGGTATAGATAAGGTATTGCCTGCGTCATTTATTGAGAGTCAGGTAGCTATACATGCTATTTCTCCGAATAATACCCCAAAGGTATATCAGGTATAGACCGAAGCTACCCCTCCCCCTACTTTCATTTTTACCTCGCATATACCTGTCCTTCCTCGAAAATAACATCAGCCAATGAATCAACACCCCTTTAATGGTAATCAAGTGCCATCTTCACAAATCCAACCTATATTATCCCTAGCCACTAACAAAGCTTTATCCCCTTCCTCAACCAATAATACCAACTTAGCCATCCATTTTGTTAATAATAAACCCAACACCACTAAGAAAAGTCAACCATCGATTCCAGTCCTAGTCCATGAACCACCTTTTACCCCTGACTTTAATCCAGAATCCATCCCTTCACCACCATCTTCAAACCTTAATCCAAATAGCCCATTCGTACTAGTATCGATTCAGTCTGCAGTTCTGGGCACAATACAGGGTTTAGAAATTATCACTCGCTCCAAAAAATGGAAGCACCAAGCAAGAGAAATGAGAGTTGTGGTTCTTTCGGATATCAGTATGAAGGAAAAAAGAGGCATTTAATTTCAAGCCAAGAATTGGAAATGCGCCTCCCAACCCTTTAAAACGTCATAAACAAGGCGATAGCCTTCTTCTTTCTAATTCTTCCACTTCAGGGGAGATTGCTCAGCAGTCTCGCCAGTTGCAATAAGTTGTTCGATTTGGTATTGTAGAGGGCATGGGAACCCTCATGCGATTTCGACGCTTAAAAAGATTCTAAACACTGAAGTTTCAAGTTTTGTATATTTAATGGAGACTAAATTATTTTTTGGTAAAATGGATAGAGTTAAAAAGGTTTATAGCTTTCCTAATGGTGTTAAGGTTAGTTGTGAGTAGGTTTTGGATCACATAGGTGGGTTATGTTTAATGTGGCAACATTTTATGGATATTCAGTTACTTTCTTTTTGGCCTTGATGTGGTAGTAAATAAACAATGATGGTTTTCCGGGTTATACGAGCGGCCTGAGGATAATATCAAATTCTTATCTTGAAACTTAATGGATACTTTGTCTTCTCAAACTACTTTGCCATAGGTTTTAGGTGGAGATTTTAATGAAACTCTATACAACTTTGAAAAATCTAGTGGACGTCCAAAATTACACAAAGGCTTGATGATTTTCATGTTGTGCTTAATCAGTGTAATTTAATGGATTTGGGTTTTCATGGTTTGCAGTGTACATGGAGTAATTGGCTGGCGGGTAGAGACAATATTCAAGCACGGCGACACAAGTACGTTGGTATGTTGGAAAATACTGTGCTTTTTCCAAAATATAGGATTGATCATCTTACTAAACAAGCTTCAGATCAATGTCTTGTAAAATTAACTTGGCTTCCATCTCACATTCACAAAAATAGAAACAGATTGTTTCATTTTGAGAAGATGTGGCTTCGAGATGAGTCTTGCAGGGTAGTGATTAAGGAATCTTGGATCATTTCTGGTTATGAAACTAAAATGCAACTGGAGGAAAATTTGGCAAAATGTGGGCAGGAACTAAAAATATGGGAAATGAGGACTTTTGGGCGTGTTACTAGAAGCCTTGTGAATTTGCAGCCTCGGCTGAAAATCCTATTGGAGGGGCTCCCTCAGAAGAAAATATTCGAGCCAATAGGGATGTTGAGAATTACATTAAGGAGTTGCTATAGAGGAGGAGGCTATATGGTTCCAAAGATCATGAATCCAATGATTACAAGAGGGGGATACCTTTTTCCATTCGAAGGCGAACTTTCAGAATAAAAAGAATAGAACTGATTATATCAAAGGTAAGGAGGGCCAGATGTCTGAGGAAGAAGAAGATACATCCAGAGTCATAAAGGAATATTTTGTTCGGCTTTTTTCCACTTCCGAATCATCAAACTAGTTAGATGTCCTAAACACAACTCATAAGAGGGTCTCGGATGACAATGATATAAATATAATTTGATTATTGTATAGACATTCAATTTTCCAAAGGCTGAATATATCAATTGCCCTGTGAACTTGCGCATAAAAGTCTTGTAGCCCTTTCCTAAATTTGTTTTTTTTTTTTATAATTTATACGCACCTGGTCACGTCAGAAAATATAGGATGTGAAATATACGCGTAAAATGAGTGAGTTAGTGGCACATAAGAGCATCTTATGTGGCAATGTACTACATTTTCTCTTCCTCCATTAAATTCCACTTGCTTTTCTTCAACCCCAAATACCCATCTCCTTCAAAATTTCATTTTGAATAACAGTAATGGCACCACCAAACCCAAAACCAGCACCAGGAGAAGGAAAATTCCAAAAAAAATCTACTAGTATCTCAAAATCCAACAATAACAATTCAAGAGATGCTAGTCCAGTAACATGAAAAGTAAAAAGATCATTCTAATTCAAGAAGAAATGGAAAAGGAAAAGAAAAAAGAGATAAATATGAAGTATTTGCATCAAAATGAGACTCACTTGGATGAAGAGATCTAGGAAAGAGCTTGCTGAAATGGATAAGCCAGGGAATGAGAGCAATAGCTACGGATCTTATTGCGGCGGAGATGCAAAAGGGAGTTCTTCAAACTCCGGCAAAGAGGCTAGCTTGACATTTGTTATACAAGCGTAGCCTTATATTAATGTTGTTGATATTTCGAAAATGAAACAAACAAAAAATCAAAAATGGAACAAACACAAAATCAAAAATAGAGCAGGATTAGATTTTACAAAATAAAGCTTTCTACATTTCTTGAAGTTTTAAGTTATAAAAAAAAAGAAAACAAAAAGAAAGAGAACAAGTTCTAAGGAAAAGAAAACAAAAAGAAGAGAATAGGAAATCAAACCAGGTGAGATGACATCCACCATGGCAACCTAATTGCCACTAGTCCATGTCGTTGATATGTCGCGTGTTATTCACTCTATGCTTTTGGCTCTCGCCAGGCGTTTGTAAATTACAAAAAAATAAGTTTATAAGGTCACAAGATCATTTTTAAAGTATAAGACGTGCAAATTTAGGGGATAATTGATGTATTCGGCCATTTTTCAAATTACATTCAAAAAATCATATATAATTATTGACTTATTGCAAGTTATATATAAATATTTTAATTAAATTTAATATAAAAATAATTAATGGCATAGGTGAAAAGATTGAAATAATTTGATAGTTTTTTTTAAGATTGTTATAGTCATATTTTATTTTATATATTAAAATTTATAATTATTAAACAATATCACTTAATTTTTTACTTTTAATTAAAAACAAATGAATTAAAATAATTTTATTTAACAATTATTTGTATAAATTAAAGTGAGGGAGAAGTTATTTTTCAGTATGAGTAATTTGATAATGTTTGCCCTTCCTTTCTATTTCGTTTTCCTTCGCTGCAAACTGATGGCTTTCGCTTACTTTATTATATTTCTAGTGCCATACTATCCATCAACTATCATATCACTGTTAATTCTATTTACCTTAATAACTATTTATAGTTATTTATATAATAAAAAAATAATATAGTCATTTTACAAATAAAATACTTTTTATTTATTTATATAATATTTTTTGAAAACATTTATTTATATAATATTGACAACAAGTAATAATTCCTTAAAAATAGGATTACGTCGTAAGGAAAAAAACGTATTTTTATAAGAGATTTAACTTAAGTGTAACTTTCCTAATTAAAATTCCATACTTAAAAAATCCAAAACAAAAATCCAAACTAATATACTATGCTTATAACTAACTACAATTTATTATTTTACTTAGTTTTTTATGAATCTAAATTCCTAACCAATATCAGTTAGGGTGTTCTTAAACGGTAGGTTTTTTTTTTTATTAATCTGACCATGAGAAAAGAGTATAAGTTCAACGAAAATAATATTTTATTCATTAAAATGGGTATAATTTGAAATTATGGTGCTATTTTAACTAAAATTGAAGTTCGGGATATGAACAGAAAATTTTAAATTTAGAGTATAATTAAAACTATCTGCAAAGTTTAGGATTTTTTAATGATACTGGAAATGTACTAATTAGGTAATAAGATTTATTAACAAAAACAACATACTTAGTTTTCTACTTTGGCCGATATTTTTATTTATTTTTCCCTGATTTGCTCTCCAAAATGGATTCAAATTGTAATTTTTAGATTTATATAAATTTAAATAAAATTAATAGGCTATTTTCTTTTTCTTTTTTTTATCTTTCACATATATTTTCACGATAGTGTTTTCCTCGGTCAACCTTTTATATTTCTTGAACTATATTTCTATCACTTTAAAAAATTCTTTTTGCATGTTCCTTTATTATATTTCTGCTACTTTAAGAAAATAAAGATTGACAATATATTAATAATAATTACAATTAGGAAAACACTATTGTTAAAACAATACTTTATCCACACAGTTCATTTATGTCTTTCTTAATTATATTTTTGCCACTTAAAAAGAAAACACTTCTATATGTGTTACATGATATCTAAATCTATAGTAACTCAACCCTGAGGCTCTGCCAAATAAGGCAAAAATGCACATATATATGGATTTCAAATCTTATCTGGTTTGAAAAGCCATACAAATATTTTGACTAAAATATATTGGAAGTTACATTATAAAATCAAGGTGGAATTAGGTCAATTATTTTGGGAGAGCCAAATGAAAATTTTTAAACTTTTAAGGAATCAAATATTATTTTTCTATAATTAACAAAAATTCTTGGTGTGGCCTTGGTTCCTCTTCAGTCCCTTAGTGTTAACATAGTAGTTATAATATTGTTTACAAGTTAGAATTATCATGCATTAAGTCAACAAATGTAAATTACCATGCATATAACTTGATTATGCAAAACTTTAATAATTAACTGGAGCATTGTCATGGCTATGTGCTGATTATATACTAATTATTAAGTTTTTCATTTAATCTTTTAAATGATATTCAATTTTAATAATATATTGATTATTAATAGTTCAGATCGGCAAGGTATGAATCTTATTAATGATTTTGATAAAGAGTGTCATGTCCTTGTGTATAGGAGTATCAAAATGGATTGACAAGTCGAATTCATGTCGGATTGACTAGACACGGTGACACGATTAAGGTTATCACGATCAAAACTCATTTATTAATTTTGTCAATTTAATATAGAAATTACTTCACTTGTAGTCAATCCAACACCCCTCATTTATTATTGGTCTGTTAGGGCCCAGTGATAAAAATTATGAGAATAATTACGGTAGCGAAAAATAAAATTATGATATACAGATATTTACGTGGTTCACCTTAACTGTTTAGGGCTACGTCCACGGGACAAACTTTGAATTATTTTTTCACTCTTAAAAATAGTAGGCTTACAAAGAGAGTAATACAAAAATAGTGGCACTCAAAAGTGTTTCCCAAAAAATATCTCAAATTATCTTCGCTATTTTTCTCTACCCTAGTTTTAGAACCCTTTCTAAAAAACTCTCTCTCTCTCTCTCTCTCTCTCTCTCTCTCTCTCTCTCTCTCTATATATATATATATATATATATATATATATATTTCTTCCGTTGGTGTGATTTAAGAAGCATTCTTCTAGAAGAATGCATGGGCATGAGCAAGGCCATGAGCTGTGTACAGTTCATACAAGTTGTGCATGAGCTGTACGCAGCTCATCTTGCCTTCTCCCTCTTTTTTTTTATTTTTAATATTCAACATGTGTGGGTCCCACTGAGTGGGCACCACCACAATAAATCTCCCCCTGCACACTCAAGTGAGGATGTTAGCCATACCAGCTATCTTTCTACAAGTGATAAGCTTCTCCGTAGATAAAGCTTTAGTCATCATATCAGTGCCATTATTATCAGTGTGAATCTTTCAATCTGAAATAACTTCATCTCCAACGCATCACGTATCCAATGATACCTTATATCAATGTGCTTTGACCTTGAATGAAAGGTCGAATTCTTGCTGAGATGTATCGCGCTTTGGCTATCACATAGCAGAATGTACTTCTCTTGTTCTATTCCCAATTCTTGTAGGAATTTCTTCATCCACAAGAGTTCTTTGCTATCTTCTGTAATGGCGATATATTCCGCCTCAGTGGATGAGAGTGCAACACATTTTTGTGATTTTGATTGCCATGAAACTGCTGCTCCTGCAAAGGTCATCAGATATCCAGAAGTTGATTTGCGCGAATCAACATCACCACCCATATCTACATTTGTGTAACCATCTAACACAAGTTTATTATCACCAAAACATAAGTAGATTTTGGAAGTGCCCTTAAGATAACTAAGAATCCACTTCACTGCATTCTAGTGTTCTTTACCTGGATTTGAAAGAAATCGGCTAACAACACCAACAGCATGAGCAATATCTGGTCTTGTGCATACCATGGCGTACATCAAGCTACCAACAGCAGATGCATAAGGAATCTTCTTCAGTTCTTCTTTTTCTTTCTCACTTGAAGGACATTGACTGAGACTTAATTTGAAATGACCTATAAGCGGAGTACAAACTGGTTTCGCATTGCTCATATTAAATCTGCTGAGAACTTTCTCGATGTACTTCTCTTGAGATAGCCACAACTTCCTCTGTTTCCTGTCTCTGAAGATCTTCATTCCGAGAATTTGTTTTGCTGATCCCAAATCCTTCATGGTAAAGGATTTTCCAAGCTCTCAATTTTCTTAGCATCTTGGCCCACAATAAGCATATCATCCACATATAACAAGAGAATAATAAAGTCGCCTTCTACAAACTTTTTCACAAATACACAGTGATCAAAAGTAGTTTTTTTATACTCTTGATTTACCATGAAAGAGTCAAACTTTTTGTACCACTGTAAGGCCATACAAGCTTTTCTACAATTTACACACCAAGTGTTCTTTGCCTTTGCCTCTGAATCCTTCTGGCTGCTCCATATAAATTTTCTCCTCTAAGTCACCATGGAGGAAAGCAGTCTTTACATCAAGTTGCTCGATCTCCAAATTCAGGCTAGCTGCTAAATTGAGCACAACTCTGATAGAAGACATCTTAACTACGGGTGAGAAAATTTCTTCAAAGTCAACTCCTTTCTTCTGACCGAATCCCTTCATAACCAGTCTTGCCATGTACCTAGGCTGTGAGTTGTTCTGTTCAGTCTTCAACCTGAACACCCATTTGTTTTTTTAGTGCCTTCTTACCTTGAGGCAGTTTCACCAACTCATAAGTTCGGTTCTCATGCAAGGACTCCATCTCATCTTGCATGGCTTTCAACCACTCATTCTTTTTACAATCTTCCATTGCCTCCTGGTAGTCCTCTAGTTCTCCCCCTTGAGTCAACAAGTCATACTCATTAGGAGAATATCTCTCGTAAGGTATCCTGCCTCTCGCAGATCTTCTCAATTGAGGCAGTTCTTCTGTAGGACCTGGTTCATCATCATTCTGAACTGGTTCACCATTGTCTTCTTCATCGTTTTGTGGTTCTACACGAGGTTCTGCATCAAGACTAACAGGAAACTCATTGATAGACTTTGGCTTTTCATTTTTCTAAAAGTCTTCAATGGTTTGGTCTTCCAAGAATACTACATCTCTGCTTCTGATGAGCTTCTTTTCAACTGGATCCCATAATCTGTACCCAAAATCATCATTTCCATAACCCAAGAAGATACATTGTTTTGACTTCGAATCAAGCTTGGATCTTTCATCTTTTGGAATATGAACAAAAGCCCTGCAGCCAAATATTCTAAGATGATTGTAAGAAATATTTTTCCCTGACCACACCTTTTCTGGAACATCTCTGTTGAGGGAGGTTGAAGGTGAAAGGTTGATCAAGTAAATTGCAGTACTCATTACTTCAGCCTAAAAGGTTTTAGGAAGTTTGGCATGAGAAAGCATACATCTAACCCTTTCAACAATGGTCCTATTCATTCTCTCTACAACTCCATTCTGTTGTGGAGTTTTGGGAACTGTCTTCTGAAGTCTGATGCCGTGTTTTGAGCAATACTTCTCAAATAGTCCTCTGTACTCACCACCATTATCAGCTCTAACACATTTCAACTTTCTTCTCGTTTGTCTTTCAACACTGACATGAAAGACTTTAAACATATCCAGCACCTGGTCTTTTGACTTTATTGGTAAAGCCCACACCTTTCTAAAATGTTCATCAATAAAGCTAACATAATATGAGCAACCACTTAAGGATTTGTCAACCATTGAGCAAACATCAGTGTGTACCAATTCTAGAATACCAAGCTTTCTAGAAGGAGAAGGGGATCTTTGAAAGGAAACTCTATGTTGTTTACCAGACAAACAATCAGTGCATATTTTTAAGGGCAAACCTTTCAAAGACAGCATTTTCTTCTTGGTGAGAGTCTTCATTCCTTTCTCACTCAAATGACCAAGTCGTTTGTGCCACAACTCAGCAAATGAATCTTCAACTGCATTCACCACTCCTATGAAAACTTTGGCCTGGGTGTAGTAGAGGGTGTTAAACTTTCTTCCTCTTCCGAACACCAAGTTACCTTTGGAAAGCTTCCAAGTTCTGTTGACAAACAAATTTGCATAGCCCAATTCATCAAGACAATGAACTGAGATCAGATTGAAGTTTGCCGTAGGAGTGTATCTCACATCTTCCAACCAAAGATCATAACTAGCATTGGTTTTGATGCATACTGTTCCAATGCCGTAATTTTTCACATATGTGCCATTCAAAGTCTTGACATGGCCGTAATCTCCGAGGGTAAGTGATGAAAAATATTCTTTCTTTGAAGAAATATGATAAGAACATGCAGAGTCAATAATCCAAAGAGATTGTTGACTTGTGGAACACTCACTGAGACCAGCATGAGAAATTAGCGCACTACCATCACCAAGTGTGTCAACAACAATAGCTACTGAGGCTACATTTGTATCGTCTTTCTTTTCCTCATCATTTTCTTTGGCTCGTTCCTTCTTCCACTTTCTGCAGTGCCTTTGGATGTGACTGGGCTTGCCACAATGATAGCAAATGACACATTTTCTTGACTTTGATCTTCTCAGTGAATTGTCACGTTTGTCTGGATTTTGGGGGTATCTAGTTTTGCTTCTCTCCCTCCTTTCTGTAACTGTAACAAGTGCATCTGAATTGCTACTCGTACCATTCTCCTTACGTCTGGTTTCTTCATTCAGAATACTTTCCTTAACTTTGGTTAAGGTTAGATTCCCCTCTGACACATTAATCAGCGTAACAATCAGCGTCTCCCAACTGTCCGGCAAGGAACTCAATAAGAATAGTGCCTGCACCTGGTCGTCTAACACTATTTTTGACGTCGTCAGTTGGTTCAAAATTTCTTGGAATTTGCCCAAGTGATCTGAAGCACTTTTGCCATCTCTGTACTTTAGATTTACAAGCTTTCTAATTAAAAAAGCTTTGTTCTTCCGTTCGTACATATCCTCTAACTTCTTCCAAATCGAATAGGCATCTTTCTCATAAGCGATATGATTTATGATGCCCATTTCAACAGACTGCCTAATAGTTGCAACTACTTTTCTGTTAGTCGACTTCCAATTGATTTCATTTATTGAAGTTGGCCTGACTCCTTTCAACTTAATCATTTCAAAGATGTCTTTGCAGCATAGAAGATCTTCCATCAATATCTTCCATACTGCATAGTTTGATGAGTTGAGTCTAACCGTTGTGCTTATTGTTCTATCGTCCATTTTTGACTTGTGCAGAATATTATCACCAACAGAAACTGTATACGTAAATAGTAATATACGTGAATAGTGACCGTTTGTGTGAATAGTAACAGTATATATGAATAGTAACTGTATGCGTAAATAGTAACTTAAATAGTACTATGCGTGAATAGTGCTGGGCTTACTTGAAACGGACTCAGCAACACTAAGTTGATTTTGCAATGTCTTTCCGAGCGGACAGCACCAATGGACTTGTAATTTTCTCGTCGTCATGGTATATTTATTTTCAAAATATATCCACGGATCCGGTACCGCTATCTGATCGGCTGGACCTACCGAAACCTTCGGCTCTGATACCACTTGTTAGGGCCCCATGATAAAAATTACGAGAATAATTACAGCAGCGGAAAAATAAAATTGTGATACACAGATATTTACGTGGTTCACCCTTAGCTATTTAGGGCTACGTCCACGGGACAAACTCTAAATTATTGTTCCACTATTAAAAATAGTAGGCTTACAAAGAGAGTAATACAAAAATAGTGGCACTCAAAAGTGTTTCCCAAAAAATACCCCAAATTATCTTCACTATTTTTCTCTACCCTAGTTTTAGAACCCTTTCTAAAACACACTCTCTCTCTCTCTCTCTCTCTCTCTCTCTCTCTCTCTCTCTCTCTATATATATATATATATAGATATATGCTCATGCCCTGCATTCTTCTTTGGTGTGATTTAAGAAGCATTCTTCTCCTATATTTATAGGAGAAGAATGCATGGGCATGAGCTGTGTACAGTTCATGCAAGTTGTGCATGAGCTGTACGCAGCTCATCTTGCCTTCTCCCCTTTTTTTTTTTTTAATATTCAACATGTGTGGGTCCCACTGAGTGGGCACACCACAATATGGTCCACTTCCCAACCTTAGAGTCCTACGGATTACGTTTCGCCCCCTTAAAAACATGCAGGTTGCCTATTTCTATAGTGATTTTAGAGTTTCTTCTTGAGTGCTAGATTGCAGGAATTTTAAACCAGTTTCACTTAAAATGGGGTGCGCCATAGTACGCAGTACGAGTACGAGATACTGCACTTTGTAAATTTGCGATAGGGGATAAGCTATATAGATACTCAGTTTGATAAAATACTTTATTTTTGAATTATATGCATGAGAAATAATATAATTAAAGCTTAATTATTTTGTTAAAATAAGATAATTGTTTAACTATTAATTACTCTTTCCGTCCCAAAAAGATAGTCCATTTTTCTTTTTTGGTTTGTTTCAAAATATAATACACTTTCCTTTTTTGCATTATAGTTAATCCTTAAATTGTCTATTACACCCTTATTAAATTTCATCTTATTTTCAATAACCATCATTAATTCTCACTTATTATTCCATGATAATAATTGTTCATGTGTTATTTAAGATGAACATAATAGGAAAGTTATATGAATAAAATTGACCTTTAATCATAATAATATGCTACTTTCTTAATCTGTGCGAAAATAGAAAATAGAGTATCTTTTTGGGCGGAAGAAGTATTAAATATGATAGGTGACTAATTACTATAATTTGAATATTGAAAAATTTAAGATTTGAAGGCATTTAATTAAAATTTTGACTCTCAGTATTATAGAGTAATTGATTCGCTCGATTCACTAATTTTGGTGTTTCGATACATGTGTATCGCATTTAGATGCCACATTTCAGAAACACAGTACAAGAGACTTTTTTAAGCCATGGTTTGTGCTTTGATTGAACATTGGCCAATCTTGTGTGCATAAAATTCTGTATTCTAAAACATATCTCTCATCCTTACACAATAAGGCATAAAAGGAACAAGCAACAAGCCATCATGGACTAGGACTGCCCTAGGTATATATGTGGTTCATTTTTCATCCTTAGCTTTTGATTCCTAGGTGAGTTTGCATCTCAAATTGTAGAATTCCAAAAGTAACCCTATTTTTAACTAAAGTTATAGCAATTTGGATTGTTTTTTTTTTTTTTTTTTTTTTTTTTTTTTTTTTTTTTTTTTTTTTTTTTTTGAAAGGTAAATGAAAATGCATTAACTAGATAAGTAAAAATCATATGAACATTCAGGGATTACATTCCAAATCTTAAAAGAAGCATATCTATAGGAGCTCTAGTAACAGTATGAGCACGAATCCAAGCAATTGAAATATATTGCGTCAATATAAAATAAACTTGCAATTGTGAATAACAAGCCCAAATTCAGAAAAATCTGCTACATTAGAACAAAGAGCATGAACAACCAAATGGGAATCAGTATAAACACACCCAGAATCAAGAAGATTATTATCTACCCATGAGAGTGCAACTCTCAAAGCCATTGCTTCAATGACAGAAACATCACCCATGCCATGAAAGAATCCTAGGAAAAGTCCTTCATTATCTTCAAAAAGAACTCCAAATTGAGATATGTGTAAACTTTGAAACGTGGCACCATCAACAAAACCTTCCCAAACACATTGATGGGTACCACCAAAAACTAAGAGTAGCCAATGGAATTGTTGCATCAGATCGTGCATAATTGGAAAAAGATCTTCTTCCTGGAAACAACTGTTTGAGCATTCCTCCAATCCAATAAAGAGTCCATAGCCCCAAACAAAATTGTACTAGCAGATAGAAAAACATTATCCCATATACCTATTTCTTACCTCCTAAATTTTCCAAGAAAGAACTTAAAAAATTTCAATTTGTTCATGGTCATTAGATACCGGAACCAGTAAAAAAGTATCCTTACAAGGCAAATTATAATTGTTAGACATAAAATCTCCAAGTTCCCGAATCTCCCTCACCCTAATACACCAAATTAAACAGTGATCAATATTCTCATCATCATCATCATCACAATAACAAGATTTAATTAATTGGAACCTCTCTAGAAAATAACCCAACTCTTGTAGGAAGAATACCCTACAAAACCCTCCAAATAAAATCCCTCACTTTACTAGGAATATTTAATATGGATTATATTTGATTCTGACTGTTTTGTAAGTAATTAATTTTGACTTGGGGTGTTAGTATTCACAAATAAAAGAAGCTTTAGCTAATTTCAAATGAGATAGGTTCTTTGAGATGAATTTTTTTAAAAAATTTAATAAAGTTAGAGTCAATCTAGATAAATAGTCAAATGCAAATTTGGATTTGAATTTTTAGGTGTAGAATTATTATTTATAATAGTTTCAAATGGATTCATTCTTGGGTTTTTCTTGATTTTGGTGGAGATTGTGAAAAGTTTCAAAGAATTTGAAGTTGGAGAATTTGGAATCAAGGTGGAGAGTTTTGAGATAATGACAAAAAATGTTCATGGAACTCAACCAAATTATTTTTCATCTTTTCTATCATTCTATTGGTACAGGGCAGATGCACAATGTGGACAATGAATTCGTTCATAACACACAGACTTGTTGTGTAAGGAAAAAACATCCTCGAAAGGGCCTCTCTCGTGGATCCAAGCCCAACATCCTCGAAAAAACATCCTTGATGATAGATGATTGTTAATTAATTAGCCATATTTTTTCTCCTTACAAATATTTTGTTCGGCTTGCAGGAAGAACCGAGTAATTTGATATGGGCCTCTCTTATGAATCCAACCCAACCCAACTTGGGCCTTTCCTACAAACCGAAGTCCAACATTCTATTTATTGAAGGTGCTGACATGGAGAGAGCGGTTACAGAAAATACAAACAGATAGTAAATAATATAGCTTAGATATTATATATAAGAATATATAGTAAATGTAATCGTGACATACAATTACGTAGAATATCATAATTTTTTTCCCTGAATCTTGATTTACTCTCAGTTCATCTTCTCAATATCTTCAAAGTTTAATCACAGGATCAAATATCCATGGTCGCAGTTTTGTATAAAACAAAACACTAGCTAATGCCAGACTACTGTCCATGGAAGTGCCCATAACGTATTTGTATTTAAATAGATTCTCAGAGCTCTTGGTTCAAAGCCTGCTGAAGGTTACCTACTCAATCTCGTAGGCCAAAATTCTCACACCTTTGGTAATATCTCTTTTGTTCATCTACAATTCATTTTCAACTAATATTTAGGATTCGTTTGATTAACAAAATGAAATAAAATAACTAAAATGGAATATATTTATGTAAAAATTAAAAATAATTCTCTATTAATTATATTTTTAAAAATTCAACCAAACTTAATATCACAAATGGAATAATTTTTTTTCTCATATTACTTAATAAGGCTTCAAAATTATATCGAATCATAATTGGATAGATACATTCATGAATGTAATGATATGTATTGTAAATTAAATTATATGGAGATGGCATTTTTGAAATTCGCGGAACGCCATATTAGGAATAGGCTTCCATTGGCAAAGTTTGGAATATCACCAAAGCACAGTGAGTTCTTGTACGATAGCAATAGTAGCAGAAAATTTGTTTGATAAAGTTGAAGAGGGAAGCATCATACACAAGAAAGCTCTAAGTTTCAGCTGCTACAAAGCAGGCATAATTATTGACGGTCAGGATCAACCTCTAGAGATTCGTCTTGTCATTTTGGCACAGGATTTAGAGGTGACAAAAAGCTAAAATTAGACATGTTTGTCATTTTGGCACAGGATTTTGGGACCCCCAATGCAGCAGTTCCTCTCTACAGGTTAGCTTTCGTTTTCCTTTCTTAAATTCTAAATTGGTATTTAAATTTCATATTTATTTTTTTAGTGGTTTTACTTTATCATTTATTGAAAAAAGAATAAAAATTACGAAAAGTTTTTCTTAGTCCATTAAATTATGCTCACAATTTTCCTAAATAAGAGAGTTACCAAGGATAAGCTCTTGACTTTTTGCATAAATATTAGGCAATAGAATATCTTAGAAGTAATAAATATTAAGACTCACATCTCAATATTATTAATCAACCAGTGTGTTGGAATAAATGATTTGACATTTTTCTCCTTTAAGTGGGGTTAAGTTTCATCCCTATGAATGGAACAAATATTCGTTAGGAGTACTTTACTTTTTATGGGTCAATCCGGTACGGTTAGGATTTAATTTAATATAGAACTAATTCACTTTTAGTCAATCCAATACCCGCTCGTTTGTATGTCTTCGCCATACTAAATAAATTAATAAAAAAAGTTACATAGCGAGCATTTTTTTTCTGATCTTAATAATATTCTTGGGAAAGTGTATTTTCAAGAAAATAATTTTAAAAATATTAAATTATGATATTTAGATGATAACAGAATTTCTCTAGAAATTTAATATAATTGTATTTAGTTAAATTATGGAAAATAAAAAGAAAATTCAATACCATTTTAAATTTATTGTGCATGTTCAGGGAATGCATTCATCCCCAAATTCCACAGCTAGCAGTAATTAGATTTTTAGAAAGTATTTGAAACTTGTTGACCTCAAAGATAAGATGTGTCAAAATGGGACCATTATAAGAATAGATATTCATGACCACATTATCGGAGATCTTGAAGGCATCCAGGTTGCCTATTTCTATGGTGATTTTAGAGTTTCTTTTTTAAGTGATAGATGAATGAATTTTAATTTTTTAAATCAGTGTTCCTTAAAATAGGATTCATCATAGTACGAGTTACGAGTACGGAGTGTTGCACTTTGTAAATTTACGATATGGGATAAGCTATACGGATACTTGCTTTGATAAAAAAAGTTTTATTAAATTCACTTTGAATCATATACACGAGAAATAATATAATTGAAAGCTTATTTTATTATATGGGATAATTGTTTAACTTTGTTTTAAAAAAAGAAACTATTTAGTAAATTTAAAAATCTATTAAATATGCTCACTGACTAATTACTATAGTTCAAAAATTTAAAAGTTTAAGATTTGAAGATATTTAATTAAAATTTTGACTATAAGTATTATATAGCAATCGATTCGCTCGATTTGCTAGCTTTGGTGTTTTGGTATGCATATGTACCGTGCTTGGATACCACGTTGAGAAATCCAGTACAAGAGACTATTTTAAACCATGGTTTATGCTTTGATTGAATTATGGCCAACTTTCGACAAGCAACAAGCTATCATGGACTAGGATTGCTTTGGTATATATGTTGTTAGCATTCGATTCAACCTAAGTGATCCAATCATCTAATTTAGCAGGTTTAAAGACATAATGAATTGAATTCGGAGAGTCATTTTTATCATTCATAAATTGGGCTTGATCACGGGTTTTTTAGATAAATCCGCAAATTTGATCCAATCCATAAATAATATTATATATATAGAGAGATAATTTGATTTGATTTGCAATTTTAAATATAAATATTAAATTATTACTTTTTTTTTAGTATAAACTTGTTTTGAATTGTTGTTATCGGAGATTATTGTAGCTTAAAATATATTGTATAATTATGTTACTAAGTTTTTATTTTATTTTACGGGTCGTCTTTCTTATTAGGAATATTTAATTTTTCATTGTTGTTACTTATTATTATTATTATTATTATTAAGAAATTTAATTTTAATATTTTATCATATATTTTGTGAAAGTTATTGTATAATTATTTGAGGGATGAGAGAGAAAACATGGGAATGAGAGAAAAGAGAAGGAGAGGTGAGAAAATTGATGTTTTACTTACACGTAATATTTTTATCAATAATAATTGCCACATGTCGAGTATCTGTTATTCTAGTCCCCAAAAATCAAATTTAAGGGCCAAAGGGATTTTGTTGGTACATGAATAATACTGACTCGTTCCATAATAATTGTTAAATTTAAAAAAAATAGTTTGTTTTAAAATATATGTTACATTTGTAATTTCAATGAGTAATAAATATTTTTTTTCATATTTATCATTTATATATAATCAATAATTATCGCTTCAATTTAATGGTTTTCTTAGAGAATTAGTATTAAACTAAAGATAATATAGTCAATTTACTCAATAAGGTATTGTAATTTGAACAAATTTAATGATTTTCTTAGAAAATATAAAATTCTAAACGTAACAAGTACGATGAAATAAAGATAGTAGTTTAGAGATTTTAAGTAACAAATTGAAGTTTATGGATAATAAAGTGATACGCAATATAGTTTAGGAACTATAGATAAAATTAAGTCCTCAAAGCAGGCAATCAGGGAACTTGCCCCCACTTAAATTTCAATGAAAATGTATGCAAGTTTTTTGCTTTTAAATTGGGTTCCAAATATGAAATTCCTAATCTCTTTGACTAAGGATTAAAAGAGATTAACTTTATAAATTTATTGCAGCAGTAATAAAAAATAGTGAATGTGATTATTTTGATTTAGAAAAGGACTTTGAAGAAAACTTAGAGGAAGAAGATTTCGATTCTTATACAATTATATACTCGAACGAATTGAAAATTTTTCATGTTTTCGCTTCCTTAATTGTCATTTTATATAGTTTATAATCGATCTTATTTGTAGTTTTTTTTTTTTTTTTTTTTTTTTTTTTTTTTTTTTGAGCTTTTGCTTCCTTTCATGGCGATGAATTTTTTTTTTCCTCCTTTTTTTCCCTCTCCAAGTTGAGGATTTGATCTTTTGGTTGATATTGATCATTGAGCATTATGCCTAAAAAAAAAAAATTAAAATGACAAATTAATTATTCTTACTTTTTACTAATTTTTTTATTTTTTAATTATAGTAGAATTTAGATTAATTGTTCTATAAATGGTAAGTTATGTTCGAATTCAGCGAACTGATTGATTTAAAGAGTGAAAAAATACTTATAAAAAGAGAAGCAACTATCTAAAAATATCTCTTCATTCAATTGGTGTGTAAGGGGAGAAAATGTGGTCCTTGAAACTTAGGCCTCTCAAATCTGAATGGAAAGCTGCTAATCTCATAAATTGCACTACACAAAGACAAAGACAGAGACATCTCTTTCCTTTCTCAGTGCAACAATGATTAATAGAGAAGGTCCTTGAAGCAAAGTTTTTATTATGATTTCTTGAAAGGCCAACCTTTCTCACCTCAACAAACACTTTAACATTAAATTTATTAACCCCACTAGTTTAATAAATGAGGAAAAACCAGTAGACAACTGATTGAATTAATCATTGAAAAGGGAAAAAAATATTGCTTTAGTTATTTCTAATTTAGCAATCATCTTTGTTGATTAAGGATTAAAAGGAATTATTAACTTTATACCTCTTTCAAAAAAAAAAAAAACTTTATAAATTTATTGCAGCAGTAATAACAAAATAAGAAATATGGTGATTTTGATTTAGAAAAAGATGAGGTAAATTTACCCGTTGTTTAGAATAAATGAAGTCCACAAAATTTTAAGTAATTCATTTAGAAATCTATATTGTTGTGTTTGGAATAAAAAAAAATATAAATTTCAATTCTAAGAATTCAATTCCATAGAATTGGACATGATTATACAAAATTCCATTAAAAAAAAAAAGGTGAAATTTCCTGGATTCCACCAAACTAAGGAATTTAACTTTTATGACAAAACCACTCTTCTCTATCTACAAAATCAATTTTATAATTTTTTTTATTTATTTGAATTATTTATTTTATCGAAACTTGACCAAAATTTATTTTTTTTTTAGAAAAATCTTTTCTTATTATTGTGTTTTTATTTTAATATTTTTCATCTTTTATTTTAATATTTTTTAGCATTTTTAATATTAACGAGAGAGATTCAAGTTAAATATCCATTTATCACTAAATTAAATGCAATAATTTTATTAATATTATATATTTATTTTAATAAAAATATAAAAAATTATGTAGCATAATATAAATATAATTGGTATTTATTATGAACTTGTTCTATACATGTTTGTGGAATTCAATTGAATTAAATATTTTAAATTAATCATATCAAATACGAAAATTTATTCACAAATAAATTTAATATTCAAATTCATTTATACCGAACGGAGCATTAGAACAACAGGAGAGCATTAGAACAACAGGATTCGATTCTTGTTTAGTTATATGTTTTTCATTTTTATTTTCTGTTTGATTATTATTTTATATAGTTTATAGTCGTTCTTTTTTGTAATTTTCCTTGAGCTTTTACTCCCTTTTAAAAAAAAAAATACTAATGCAAAACCAAATTTACTATGATATTATGACCATTCGGAAGATACTTCCAATTGCCAAGATAGTTGTCGATCATGCAATGTATCTTGGTTTTTTATTGATTACTATTTTCGCCGACACATAAGAATTTAAAACGGACAGCAATGATTTTAGAAGAAGACCATAACTAATGAATTCACCCATAATACACAGACTTGTCGTATATCGAAAAAATATCCTCGAAAGGCTAACCCTATCAAACCAAATACAGTCAAAAAAAGAAGGAAAAGGAGGATTGATTTTTCATAACCAGATGGCTTTATCTTGAAAAATAAAACAGCAAATAGTCCTTTCCACTGGTATTCATCAAATAGATTCTGATGTTAGAGGTTGACAAAAGCTGACAGTAGCTGATTAGCAGTTTCTCAGAAATGGAAAGACAGGTAGCCATCATCGGAGCAGGCATTAGCGGTCTCCTTGCCTGTAAATATACTCTGTCAAAGGGTTACCGGCCGATCGTATTCGAGTTACAGAACAGCATTGGAGGAGTGTGGACTAAAACATTTGAGACTACTAAGCTCCAGACTCCAAAAGCACTCTATCAGTTTTCAGATTTTCCTTGGCCATCTTCAGTCACAGAAGATTTCCCTAACCAAGATCAAGTCTTGGACTATCTTCTATCATATGCTCGCCATTTCGACTTGCTACGACACATCAAATTCAATACTAAAGTTGTCAGCATAAGCTATGAGGGAGTTTCTGAGGAAGAGATGGAATCTTGGGAACTTTGGGGTGGCACTGGTGATCCTTTTAGTTCAAAAGGGAAATGGAATGTCACAGTAGAGGACACCCAGAGTCTTTCAATTGAAGTATCTATAGATAATACTATTGGTTTTTCTAATGAGTGCCCTTAGGATATTAATTAAGAGAGCAGTTAATTCAAACAGTTAAACAAACTAATATAGAGAGTTGTATTGAAGAAGTTGCAGAGACTGAAATGATTCTTGCATATGCAGGTTTACCAAGTGGACTTTATAATTCTTGGATTAGGACGGTTCAGCGATGTTCCTAACATTCCACAGTTTCCTCTGGATGAGGGACCCCAAGCATTTCAAGGGGAGGTAGTACACTCCATGGACTATGCTGCTATGGACCATGAAACTGCAGCAAATTTCATCAGAGGGAAGCGAATAATGGTTGTTGGCCTCCAAAAATCTGCACTGGACATAGCAATGGAATGTGCATCCGCAAATGGTAATTAACTATCTCTTCAGTTTTCCATTAAATCGACAAAAAGAATATTAATAAATTTCTTCTCACATAATATTTTCCAGGAGTGGAACTTCCTTGTACTTTGTTATACAAGACTGAACATTGGCTCCTCCCCGATTTCCTTCCATGGGGAGTGCCTCTTGCTTATCTGTATCTTAATCGATTCTCAGAGCTTTTGGTTCACAAGCCTGGAGAAAGCTTCTTTCATTATATATTAGCAACGTTTCTTTCACCCTTGGTAATGTTTCAGCCTTTGCTCTTGTTGCATTATTAGTAACTGATTGGAAATAATCTTTGTCTGTAATCATTTTCTATTAGAGATGGGTATTTTCTAAATTTGTTGAAAGTTATATCAAGTGGAAGCTTCCTTTGGCCAAGTTTGGAATGGTACCTGAACAGAGCTTTCTTCAACAAATGAGTTCTTGTTTGATCGCAATAATGCCAGAAAATTTCTATAAGAAAGTGGAAGAGGGAAGCATCATTTTGAAGAAATCGCACAATATTAGATTCTTAAAAGATGGGGTTTGTGTTGATGGTGAGGCTTCTCCTCTAAAGATAGATTTAGTTATATTGGCTACAGGATTCAGAGGAGATAAAAAACTCAAGGAGATCTTCGCATCTAAAACCTTTCAAGATCTCATAGCAGGATCCCCAAACTCAACAGTTCCTTTATACAGGTTGGTGTTTAACTAAAACCTCTGTTTTATAAATTCAGTATCCATATTAAGTTTGAATCTTCTTTTTCAGAACTGCATTTTATTTTATGTTTTAACTGCTGGAAAATCACGATTCGGAAAGCGATAAAAGAATCTCTCTTCCTTCCCCAAAACTATAGCTTTCTGAGTCTTATTGAACAAAATTTCTTGTTAATGAGAGATTGACATGATAGCTATGATTACAGGGAATGCATTCAACCCCGAATTCCGAAACTCGCAGTAATCGGATTCTCAGAAAGTATTGCAAATTTATATACCTCGGAGATTAGATGCCGATGGCTAGCTGAACTTCTTGATGGTACATTCAAACTACCTAGCATCAAAGAGATGGAGGAAGATTTGGGGAAATGGAACAATTACATGAAGCGATACTCAGGCGGACAATATAGAAGATCATGCATTGGTGCTCTCCATATATGGTATAATGACCAGTTATGTAAGGACATGGGTTGGAACCCTAAAAGAAAGAAGGGACTTCTTGCTGAACTGTTTGAGCCTTATGGTCCTATGGACTATGCTTCATCTCAGTGAAGCTTATTTGTCATCAGAACCATTATATCTGTAATTGCATGATTAACTTCCAGATATAAGAAATAAAAGCGAACGAGAGTCTCATCAATAGAATCATTGGCGGCAACAGGAGATGTTTCTGTCTTATATTAAGAAAGAGTATAGTTAAAATTTTGCTGATCTTTCATGCTCATATTGCTTAAGTAGAACAAAGAAGAAACTCGGCAAGCTTGCTCAACAATTGGAAATGATTGTTAACTGATTTTAAAAAAATGAACAATTCAAATGTGCAACAAAAGGAAAAAATTAAATGCACAATTTACTGCTGAATCAACATATTTGATGAAATAGATAATCAAAAAAAAAAAAAAAAAAAAAAACATAGATTAATAAAATGATGATTGTTTAAAAAAATGAGGAAGGTCTCCATGCTGAAAACCAAAATTATCAGCCACCCTGTGAGAATAAATTGCTCTAAGCTTTCTCAATCTGCCTGTATGTGCAATACTCCCAACTGTCCAGCAATTGATTCGCGATCATTCATTGTCAATTGGCAAGCTGGAAAAACAATACATAGAAACAAATAAATCAAACAGACACATAGGCACATATACATACTGAAGAATTTACAGAGGATTAGTGCTAGATTTATATATTTTAACTTCTGGATATATCTAGCCAGGTGCTTAAATTTTGTGGCATAGCTTGATCTAAATAGAAAGTTAGGACAAGAAGAATGATATAAATTTCTTTAATCAGGTATTTTGCTCGAAGATTTAAGCAAGCTGTTGTTACAGTATAAGTAAGCCCCAGTAACCAGAGACAGCGTTGAGAGAAAAAAGAGAAATTTTTGGAGATTTGAGTATGAGAGAGGAAATTTCTGTGTTAAAAACATTTTGTTGAAAATAAAGAAGCAAAAGGAAAAAACAAATTC
Source organism: Jatropha curcas (assembly GCF_041381405.1). Classification (NCBI taxonomy): domain Eukaryota; kingdom Viridiplantae; phylum Streptophyta; class Magnoliopsida; order Malpighiales; family Euphorbiaceae; genus Jatropha; species Jatropha curcas. The sequence goes on from NC_143151.1 coordinate 23,821,376, forward strand.
TGCAGTTTTCAGATTTTCCTAGCAGTTTTCAGAAATTCCATCACCATCTGTACGAGCATGTCCTGGAAGCACAGTACTTCACTTTATACCTTTCAAATGATTTCTCTTTTGGTAAGAAGCTACAATCAATTACATTGTAGTTGGGACAAACACCCAAGTCAATTTGTTTGCTAAAGTTTCCCCTAAAATGCAATGAACTTTTCTAGGATCCTATGTTTTTTCTTTTCGCATAACACTAAATTAATATGAGATATTTTTATTGATTAAAAGTGAAAGTGGATAGTTAAAATATATTTTTAATATAAATAGTAGGATATTTAAAATTATTTTAAACACAATAAATAACATTTTAAGATAATTATTTTTATAAAAATCTATAGACGGATCTTAATGCATATTAAAAAAATTTGTCATATTTTTTAAGCAATTGATTATGTCTTTTATGGATTTTACAATAAAATTTTGAAAAGCACAAATATTAAATTTTAAAATTAAAAATTAAGGTGAGCCTATAAATTTGATTATCAATCACTATATTTTTTAAATTTAATATTTTAATTATTTATGAAAAGAATATTTTATATTTTCTTGTTGATGAACATCTAGTATTGATATCTTTCATATTGGCAAAAAAAAAGTTTTTTATTATAATAATAAATATAATTAAATAATACATTAATAAGGAACCATCAAATTTTATAGATAGTAAATTATTATATATTTTTAGATCTAATGGCCCATATTTAAGTAATTTAAATCTAATGGAAGATAACCACCGTTGTATTTGTTAAGAATTTCTCATTATGAAGTGTGATTGCTAAAATATAAGCATGTCTCTTTGTGCAAGCCCAAAATGTAGAAGTTAGTAAAATCAAGATATTGAATTATGATAGTACAAGTTAAGGGGAAAATTTAACGTAATGCTCTCCACTCGCAGAAAAAAAACAATGTTCTATTAACCAATTGGCCAGACTACTGTCCATGGGAGTTCTCACTGAAAAAACTCTCAAATGCTATTGTATTTTTTCTGTGTTTCATATGCATCAGAAGCAGAGAATTTATACAAGAATTACAACTGAAATTCTTACGTACTAGGCTGCACCTTAAACTGAAAGATTACAAAATCAAAAACTAAGTTCAAAAACAAAAAATATTTGAAATATAATTCTATTAATATATGACCTAATCCTTTTGGCCAGTAAATATCTTGTTACTTCGCTAATACCCCCCAGGAGCTGATGGTGCAGAGGAATGAAGCCGAAGCTTGTCACAATGTTGCTCAAACAAAGAACGTGATAATGGTTTCGTAAAGAGATCTGCAATTTGATCAGCAGAGCTAATAAATCGAATTATTACAGATTTTCTTAGAACCTGCTCCCTGACAAAATGGTAATCAAGCTCGATATGCATGGTTCGAGCATGGAACATAGGATTTGCACTGAGATAAATTGCACCAACATTGTCACACCATAAAACAGTTGGTGATGTGAGAGGTAAACCAAGTGCAGTTAATAAACTATTGACCCATAAAATTTCAGCCACGGTATTCGCAATAGCTTTATACTCACTTTCTGTAGAAGACCGAGCAATTGTTGGTTGTTTCTTGGCCATCCACGAAAGTAGATTTCGACCTATGAAAATTGCAAAACCAACTGTTCGATCATCGGGATCACCACTCCAATCACTATCAGAATAACATTGCAATTGTAAATTAGAGTCCTTAGTAAGAAACAAACCATCTGAAGAGGTATACTGCAAGTATCGAAGAAGTCGTTTCATGGCTTTCCATTGATCCTCTGTAGGACAATGCATAAATTGACAAAGTTTGTTCACAGAGAATGCAATGTCGGGTCTTGTCAATGTCAAATATTGGAGACTACCAGCAATCTGTCTGTACAATTTGGGATTATCAAAAGCAAGACCATTCGACTTTGCCAATGGAGGACTAGTGGCCATAGGAGTGAAGCAAGGCTTACAAGTATCCATGTTAGTAGTCTTTAGAAGGTCAAGAATATACTTGTGTTGAGACAACAATATTCCAGTGGCTAAAGTCTTAACTTCAATGCCAAGAAAATAATGAAGGGGGCCTAAATCACGAATAGGAAATACCTTATGCATTTGACCAAGAAACCATTGTAATTGAGAGTCATGAGATGCAGTAACCAATATGTCATCAACGTACACCAGTATGTAAATTGTATGAGAACCATTACAAAGAACAAATAATGATGTATCTGCCTTTGAAGATTGAAAGCCAAGTTCAAAAAGAAAAATAGCCAATCGATGAAACCATGCCCTTGGAGCCTGCTTTAAACCATATAAGGATCTCTGCAATCTACAAACATAATCTGGGTGAGTACTATCCACAAATCCTTGTGGTTGAGACATATATATTTAATGCTCCAAAAAACCATGAAGAAATGCATTTGAAACATCAAGTTGTCTAGTAGGCCAATTATGTATTACAGACAACGATAAAACAGTACGAATGGTAGTCATCTTGACTACTGGACTGAATGTTTTTGTAAAATCAATGCCATCTTGTTTCCCTTGGCTACTAAACAGGCTTTATATCGACCTATTGTGCCATCAGAATGTCTTTTTGATGCAAAAAATCCACTCGTTGCCAATATTATTTGTACCTGCAGGTTTGGGAACTAAAGTCCATGTATTGTTTTCAAGGAGTGCATTGAACTCTTTGGTCATAGCATCACGCCATTGAGAAAAAAGGTTGGGCTTGAATAAAGGTATTAGGTTCAGTTTGAAGAAAACCAATTTTTTGAACAACAGAATTAGCTTGTCTCTTATGCATAGTGGGAGGACGAAGGCTCATGGGATGAGATCGAGGAAAAGGTTGTGAAGAAGTAATTTGATTGGATTGACCGATGGTGGAAGCATAATTTGATGAATCAACTTGAAGAGGGATTGGTGGAATGTCAGTAAAAGAGGAAGGATTCGAAACATAAGTAACAATATCAAGATTTTGTGGTGGAGAAGATATGATAGGTGGCATTGGTTGATTAGTATTAGTGGGACTAGGTAAAGTAGAGTTGGACACGTTTGGATTAGATAGATTTGAACTAGGAGTGGGTGGTGGAAGATTGGAATTTAAATATGCTGGAAAAGCATTAGATGTAACATCCCTTCCCGGTCCACCCGTTAACCCGAATGAACCGAGCCGAGACGCTACAATCTGGTTGAACTTATATCCTATCATGCTGATATCATCCTGTATGCTAAATATGAATATAAAACACTCCCAATTAAACTTCAGACTTCCAATATCTCCAACTGATCATCATAACACAACAACACTTTATATATATAGTCATAACTGTATAAATCCTCAATAGCATTTAATATCCAGCAATTAAGTGCATTCATGATCTATATCAAGTCTTCATGACCTAATCATACCAACTATAGTAAAATATTTCATATTCAATCATTTCCTCCAAATACTTACATGTGACATCCTACCGAGTCGAGTCTTAGCATAGAGTCGAGTAGTCGAGTTGAGTCGAGTTGAACCAAACCCGGTTGGGGTAGAATGGGTTATTAAGTGGAGTTACTTGATTGAGAGAAAAGATCAAGGCATATGGGTGAGGATTGATTTGCATTAAAAGATTGAGCTTGGGTATTAAGTTGTAGCCTTTTTCTAATTGAGGTACCATTTAGGAAGTTTTACATAACATCCCTTGATTTTTGATGGCCTAATACGCATTTTCACTTTCCCATTTTTCATCTTTATCTTCATCTTCTTCATTTTCTTCCTTTCCTCTTCCACCTTACTTTCAATTTTCATGGTAGTTAAGCCTTAACTTCAATTTTTCTTCTATCCAAGTAAGTAAACCTTCTTGAAGTTCATAATTGAATCATTTGGTGTTATTATTTTAGAATTCATAAGAATTCTTATTTATAGGTGAAGGGAGTTCAAAGAGTGTAGAGAAAAGAAGTTAAAGAGGAGCTCAAGCTTTTGGAGTAAAGGTTTGATATCTCTTGTTATTTTTCATTTTCTTTGCATGAGAATTGTGTGGTGTGTTGCTAGTGAGACTATATTGCTTTATATTGAGTGGGAGGACTGGTAATGGTGAGAAAACAGGGGAAAACAGGGGAGGTATTGAATAAATGAAGTGAATATTGAGTTTATGTTGAAACAAGTTTGCTGGAAATTTTACCAGTAACTTCATCTTGATTTTGACCCCATTTAATGATGGAATTAGGAAGTGTCATAGAAGAGTTATTTGTTCCTCTATGTGTTAGCTTTACATGGGTTTTTGAATCATCCAAATCAGAGTTGTATATTGAGAGATATGCCCAAAAGAGTACAGACAGTGCAGGCTGGAAAACGCGAAGCGCGCGCGCGAATTGCATGAAGAGTTCGCGTTGCACACCTCGCGCTCGCGATTTTCAAATGCGCGCTAGCGACTTTCACCTGAAAACTCTCTGACTCTTAGTTGGCACATCTCGCGCTCGCGACTTTCAAGTGCGCGCTCGCGACTTGTGCTCGCAACCTCTTTGACTCTCATTTGGCATTTCTCGCGCTCGCGATTTGCAAGTGCGCGCTCGCGTACTTGGCCCTTGGCCTGTAAGCGCTCGCGACCTTCATCGCACGCTCGTGAATTTGGCCTGGGCACTCACTGTCTCTCATTTTGCACTCTACGCGCTCGCGACTTTGAAGTACGCGCTCGCGACTTGTGCCCGATAACTCACTGTCTCTCATCTAGTGCATTACGCGCTCGCGACCTTGCAAGGCGCGCTCGCGACTTGTGTTTTCATGCAGTTTTGGACTTCTTTTTCAATGCAATTGTATTCCTTGCTTCACTTATATGCCTCCAATCATTTTAACATCAAAATATAACATTAAATCATGTATCAAAACAACATTCAAGCATGCAAATGATGTGAAATCAAATATACATTATGATTTATGAAGTTATGAACTATTAATATGATGTTGTGTTATATTATTGACATACCAACATTATGCTCCATTGAGGTTAGGTGGAAACCATGTAGATAAGGCTATGTCGCGACATAGGATAGCAGATCTGCACCTCATACAGTTTGATACTCTGGCTACAGGCCGTTGAGTGGATATGATTATATATGGGCCATAGCAGCCAAGCATACAGTATTCATCCAGTTTCATACAGTTTTTCTTATCACTTCGGTTTCACTATAACCTTATGGAGCCATACAGATATCTTGACATAACATTTCATGAATTATACAGTATTATAAACAGTATAAAAGATAATCAAGGTATCATGAAAGTATCATGATGTGTGTGCTTATATGTGCCATATGTGTTTACATGGTTCTTTCTATACATGTATGTGTTTAATTGTTTCTTTATCTGTTGAGATATCCACTGAGCTTTATTGCTCAGCGAGTTACCTGTTTAACTCGCAGGTTTTGAGATTGGACCGTAGAGAGTTAGCTTACAACTGCTGCAGTTCATCTGGAGAAGACTCAGTCTTCAGGGTAGCTACTCATTTGGATATGTATCTTTGTCTACCCTTTTTATGGCATGTACAGGGCACTCAGTTGGGCCCATTTCATTTTGACATTAGTATCATGTTTTGTAAATATAAATTACATTATTTTTGTAAACAGTATCAGCATGATATTATATTCAATATATATTATGATTTCAGCATGTCAGGCCATACAGTCAACCAGTTTGTAGCGTCTCGGTTCGGTTCATTCTGGTTTACGGGTGGACCGGGAAGGGATGTTACATTACACCACAATAATTACATGCTTCCATTATATTTCCAATCACATAAGCTCTAACAAATGTAATATTTACACATGCCATAAATCATAATACATGCCATAATTCTTAATTATACAACTCTCAATCTACTATGACCAAATCAGTCACTTCTACTTTGAAAGTACTCCTCAAATCTTCAAGTAGCAACCACGATCTTCAACCTACGCGTGATAAAAATCGACGCGCTGAGTATAAAACTCAGTGGTGCTCATAATTCACATACTTAACAAAGTGTGGTGGCAATTAACTTAAAATACAAATTTCATAAAGCATTGATCATCATAGAATCAGTAAATTTCAACATAAATGTCTCTTTATAGCAACGAATAAACTTCTAATTGATAAACATCAATAATTTAGTTCTAATTATCTCATAACTCCTTTACATGAACCTGTAATCACACATTATGATACTAGCATGATCTTACCTGCTGTTCATTGTGTTGTATGGATGAGATCAATAAACATGTAAGAATACATAACAGTATATGTTCATTGTCTTACTTGCTATTCATTATGCTGTATGACTTATGCACTTTTAGTCACATCATATAAGTTATGATTAATAACATCTCATGACTGTATGGCTCCTTAAAGATTCAATAACTAAACTTGTAAGCATATATAGCATTATACTTTCATGATCTTACCTGATGTTCTTTATGCTGTATGAATTCTGCAACTTTGATTAAACTCAGTGAATATCACAATGAATAAAAAAACATATAAGCACATACATATGTAGAAATAAACATGTACTCACATTTGGAATGTAAGCACACATATCATGATACTTTCATTTTACCTTGATGATCTTTCTTGCTGTTTAGTATACTGTATGATTCATGCAATGTTATGTCAAGATATCTGTATGGCTCCATAAGGTTATAGTGAAACCGAAGTGATAAGAAAAACTGTATGAAACTGGATGAAACTGTATGCTTGGCTGCTATGGCCTATTTAATCATATCCACTCAACGGCCTGTAGCCGGAGTACCAAACTGCGTGGGGCGCAGATCTGCTATTCTATGTCGTGACATAGCCTTATCTACATGGTTTCTACCTAACCTCAATGGAGCATATTAATGGAATGACAATAGATAAAACAAAAGCATAGTAACTGTGTCGTAATTTGCATGCTTGCATTTTGTGTTTATACATGTGTTCATGTTGTCTTTTTGCTTTAAAGTGGTTGAAGACATACAAGTTGAGAAAAGGAATACAATTGCATAGAATTCATAACTTCATACACCATTTCACATCATTTCACAATTGCATAGAATACAATTACAAGTTGTGTTTACCTCATTTCACATCATTTGCATGCTTGCATGTTGTTTTGATGCATGTTCTAATGTTGTCTTTTTGTTTTAAAATGATTAGAGGCATATAAGTTGAGCAAAGGAATACAATTGCATTGAAAATGAAGTCAAAAGAGCATAAAAACATAAGTCGCGAGCGCGCAAATGAAAGTCGTGAGCGCGCAAAGCACCAAAAGAGAGTCAGTGAGTTTACAGGCCAAGTCGCGAGAGCGCAAATGAAATTCGCGAGCGCGCGACGTGTTTTCCAGCCTGCACAGTCTGTACTCTTTTGGCCATATCTCTCAATATATAACTCTGATTTGGGTGATTCAAAAACCCATGTAAAGATAACACATAGAGGAACAAATAACTCTTCTATGACACTTCCTAATTCCATCATTAAATGGGGTAAAAATCAAGGTGAAGTTACTAGTAACTTTTCCAGCAAAACTTGTTTCAACATGAACTCAATATCTACTTCATTTATTCATTTCATCTCATGCTTTTTCACCATTTTCAGTCATCTTTCTCAACATTAAACAACATATCTCCTCATTTCAACACATCACACAAATTATCATGCAAGGAAATGAATTAAACTAAAGGAGATAGCACACCTTCACTTAACAAGCTTGGAATCTTCTTCTTAGCCTCCTTTTCCCTTTGAGCTTACTTCATCTATGAATAAGAATTCTTATGAATACTCTAAAAATATCACCAAATGATTCAAGTATGAAATTCAAGAAGGTTTACTTACTTGGATAGAATAGAAGTTGAATTACTGCTTGAATCCCATTAAAATCTTCACTACCATTAAAAGTGATGGAGAAAGGAAAGTGGAAGAGGAAAGTAGCGGAAGAAGATGAAGATAAGGATGAAGAAATGACAAGGAATGGAACTCACGGGTACATCTCCAAAATATCATGGATTTTTATGTGAAAATTACCAAATGGTACCTCAAGTGTCAAAATGGTACAACTTAATACCTCAACTTTATATTTTAGTGCAAGCAAGTCCTAATCCTTATACTTTGATCTTTTTGTTTCCTTCAAGTAAGTCCACTTCTTCTCCTTATTTCATTCTAGCCCACTCTAGACTCTAATGGCTCGAACCGGGTTTTGGAGCAGCCCGACTCGACTCTAAGCAACGACTCGATTCAATAGAAAAAATGGGACGTTACATTAGAAATATTACCATTATTTTCAAAAGAAAACGTACCTAGTGCTACTTGAGGACCACCGGAAACAATGTGTGTTCCAAGTAAAGTAAGCCATGGTGTGGAACTATTTTCCTTGGGTGAACTGTACACAGGAGAAATATGATGGAACAAAAAATGCTTATCATGAAATTTGGCATGACGAGCTAAATAAATTTTACCTGAATTAGGATCAAGACAACGATAAGCAGCATGATTAGGACTCTGACCGAGATAAACATACGATTGAGTACGAAAATTACATTTATTTTTGTTATATGGCCGAAGTAGAGGAAAAATGGTACAGCCAAAAGGTTTTAATTCTAAGTAGTGTGGATGTTTTTGAAATAAGATGGAATATGGGGATGTTTGATTGGTGACAGGAGAAGGCATAAGATTAATTAATTGAACACTTGTCTCAAAAGCATATTGCCAATATTTAAAAATAATTGAGGCATGAGATAAAAGAGTGAGTCCAGTGTCAACTACATGTCGAATTTTTCTTTCTACTGTGCCATTTTGTTCGTGTGTATAAGGACATGCAATACGATGTTGTATGCCACAAGTTTGGAAATATTTGTGAAGTTTTTGAATCTCACCACCCCAATCTGAATGAAAGGACTTAATTTTGGAATTGAATTGACGCTCAACATATTTCTCAAAATTAAGAAATAATTGAAAGACATCACTTTTATTTTTCATGAAAAATATCCAACAAAAACAAGTGAAATCATCAACAAGAAGAAACATGTAACAATGTCTTAAACAAGATAGCATTGGAGCTGGACCCCAAACATCAGCATACACAAGATCAAAAGGAAATTTGCTTTTATGTGGAACTGGAGCTAAGGGAATTTTAGATAGTTTGCCTAACAAACATGAAGAACACGGTGACATTGAAGAAGTTGAAACTGGAAGTTGAAAATTATTGACAATCTTAGAAACAGTCCTAGTGTGGGGTTGACCTAGACGTGAATGCCATTCATCCATGGTTAACCGATCAACAACACACGCTTGCTTTATTGGACTCAAAAATTTGTTTCACTGGGTCCCTGAAGTAGAACCTTCTTGGTAACCTGATCCTTAACAACAAAAAAAAATAGGAATTATCATTTGTGAATTTTTGGACAGATAATAAATTTTTAATAACAGATGGAACACGAAGAATATTTTTGAGCTTTAAAGAACCTAAAGGAGATGGAATAGATGCTATACCAATATGTGTTTTTGGCAAACCTTTACCATTACCCACATGAAGTTGATAAGTTCCTTTATATTCATCCGCAGTACTTAGAGCAGAAAGATCGGGAGTGACATGATAATTTGCTGCAGTGTCAGGGAACCATAAAACAGGCAGATTGTTAGGCACAAAGGGATTCATAGGAGTTGGTGGTTGCCCATAAGAGTGATAATTAGCTTGTGGATAGATATTAGGACTAGGCCGGGAATTATTGGAGTTATATCTGCAACGACAACGGTCAGCAGTATGATTTGTAAGACCACAAATCTGGCACGATACTCTGGGTCTAACTCCATTGGATTGACACCGGTAATTGTAAAAGATAGGTGGGCGATTTGGAGTAGGAAGAATAGGTGCAGTATTATTTGGTTTCATGACAATGTTGGCTATAGGTGGCTCTTGTGAACTCTTGATTAAAATTTTATGTGCAACCAATTGCCCATACAATTCATACAAAGAAACAGGTTCAGGTTTGAGATTCACGGAGCTAATGATTGAATGATACTCGGAATCAATATTGTGATAAATAATCGCATTGAATTCTGCAGAAGAAATGGGGCGACCAGCTGCTTGTAACTCATCAGCCAAAGTTTTTGCTTTATGGAGATAATCAGATACGGATAGATCATTCTTTTTCAATTCTTGCAATTCAATGTGTATTCGAAGTTGCCGATTTTGAGCAACGGAACCAAAGGCATGAGATAACGCCTTCCATACATCAAAAGATGAAATTAAACCAGAAACATATGAAAAATTTTCTTTAGTTAAAGATGAGAGAATCCAAGATAGAAGCATTTGATCCTTTTCGAACCATAAATCATATTCAGGATTAGGAACAGAAATAGCAGACCCAATGTTGGTGATAGTTTTTGGTGGTGCTGGTTTAGAGCCATCAATGTAGCCATGACGTTTCTGGTAATTAAGCAAAGGAGTGAATTGCATTTTCCATGCAATATAGTTTTTGGTGTTTAATTTGATAGAGAATGAATGTGAAGAGATATGAGAAGAGGACATAGAATTGAAAGGAATGTTAATGGTAGATGTAGTGTCAGAGGAAGACATAATTGATAACTAATGAATGGTTTAAGCTCTGATACCATGAAAGAACTCTCAAATGCTATTGTATTTTTTTATGTGTTTCATAAACAGCAGAGTAGAGAATTTATACAAGAATTACAACTGAAATTCCCACGTACTAGGCCGCACCTTAAACTGAAAATTTACAAAATCAAAGACTAAGTTCAAATACAAAGAATATTTGAAATATAATTCTATTAATATATGGCCTAATCCTTTTGGCCAATAAATATCCTGTTACTTCGCTAATACTCATAACATATTTGTTTTTTAATAAGTCTGGGGAGTGCTCTATGAACCAAAATTCTCACACCTTTGCTAATATTTCTTTTGTTCATCTACATTTCATTTTCAACTAATAAGCCTCGTTATTTTTTTTTATTATTTTTCATACATATTCCATGTTATTTAGTGAATCAATTATAGTCTCAAAATTATATTAAATAATAATTTCATAGATAAATTTGTGAACATAACGATACAAATTACTCACTCTGTCCCAAAATATAATTCGTTTAAAGTTTTTGCACAATGATTAAGGAAACAATTAATTCTCCTTGATTAATAAACTCAAGCATAATTTGACCAATTACCTTTTATTTCAAAACCAATAGTTGCTAGTGAAATATTTATTGTATTTAAAGTAAATAAAGACAATATTAAAAATATATTATTTATTACTTCTTGAAATACACAAAACGACTTATATTTTGGGACAAAATAACAAATTTAAAACGGACTTATATTTTGGAAATTATACGGAGATGGACATTTTCGAAATTCGTGAAAAGCCATATTAGCAAGAAGCTTCCATTGGCAAAGTTTGGAATATTGCCAATGCACAGTTTTCTTCATGAACTGAGTTCTTGTACAATAGCAATAGCACCAAAAAATTTCTTTGATAAAGTTGAAGACGGAAGCATCATACTACAGAAAGCTCTAAGTTTCAGCTTCAACAAAGTAGCCATTAATATTGACGGTCGGGATCAACCTCTAGAGACTGGTCTTGTCATTTTGGCCACAGGATTTAAATGAGACAAAAAGGTAAAAGACATGTTGGTCTCCAAAACCTTTCGAGAATTGCTAGTTGGGACCTCCAATGCAGCAGTTCCTCTCTACAGGTTAGCTTTCGTTTTCCTTTCTTATATTCTAAATATTGGTATTTAAATTTCATATTTATTTTTTTAGTGTTTTTACTTTACATTATTTATTGAAAAAAGAATAAAAATTACGATAAGTTTTTCTTAGTCCATTAAATTATGCTCACAATTTTTTAAAATAAGAGAGCCATTAAGGATAAGCTCTTAATTTTTTGCATAAATATTAGGCAATAGAATATTTTAAAAATAATAAACATTAAGATTTACATCTCAATATTATTAATCAACCAGTGTGTGGGGATACATAGTTCGATACTCTTCTCTTTTAAGTGGCGTTAAATTTCATACTCATGAATAGAGCAAATATTCACTGAGAGTAATTTACTCTTTACGAGCAATCCAGCGAAGGTAGGATTTAAACTCAGCTAGTGACCCGGAGATAACAGTAGTTCATACTAAGAAAAAAATCTCAATAATATAATCTTTACATTTTTTTTTTATTCATTAGGAAATTTCATGGGACTACTATAAGAAGAGATATATGATATTAAATCAACATTTAATTTAATATAGAATTAATTCACTTGTAGTCAATCCAATACCCGCTCATTTGTATGTCTTCACCATAATAAATAAATTAACAAAAACAGGGTACATAGGTAGCATATATTTTGTTTATGATCTTCATATTCTTAGGAAAGTGTATTTTCAAGAAAATAATTTTGAAAACATTGAATAATGATATTTAGATGATAACAAAACTTCTCTAGAAATTTGAGATAATTGTACTTTGTTAAATTATGAAAAATTAAAAAAATTCAATACCATTTTAAATTTGTTTTGCGTATTTAAAACTTGTGGGCCTCAGAAATAAGATGTTGATGGCTACCTGAGCTTCTTGAAGATACCAACTAATACAGATATGGAAAAGGATGTGGAAAAATGGAACCAGCATAAGAAAAGATATTCAGTACCATATTATAGCAAGAAAGGATTTATTGCTTTAACTTTCCAACCTTACGGTCTTATGGATTACGTTTCGCCGCCTTGAAGATATGCAGGTTGCCTATTTCTATGGTGACATTAGAGTTTCTTTTCTGAGTGCTACATGCATAGTTCGTCAGAGTACACAGTATGAATACAGGATACCGCACTTTGTAAATTTGTGATGTGGGATAAGCTATATGGGTACTCACTTTGATAAAAAAAAAATTTTTAAATTCACTTTGAAATGCATGAGAAATAATATAATTGATAGCTTATTTTATTAAATAGAATAATTTTTTAACTATTTGGTAAACTTAAAAACTATAAATTGTTTAACTTCTGCTGTTGGCTTGCGGAAGCTGACAGACCAGGTCCTTTTTAGCTTAAGTTTCTTTAATGGTTGTAACCTTCCTTAGCACTAATTACTGTAGTTTGAAATAGGGGTGGAGCCATAATTATTTTGAAGGAGCCAAATAAATTTTTTTTAGACTTTTAGGGGGTTTCTATATTTTAAAGGATTAAAATGTAATCTTTATAACAAAAACTTTTTTTTTAACTTTGTTTTTTGGAAGGCCAGGGCCCTTTGGGCCCCAATGGACCTTCTCCCTTGATTCAAAAGATTTAAAAGTTTAAGACCTGGAAAAATTTAAAAAAAAAAAAAAAATTGACTGTAAGTGTTATATAACAATCAATTCACTCTATTCGCTAATTTTAATATTTTGATACGCATATTCATCGCGTTTAGATACGACGTTTCAGAAAAGCACGTTTCAGAAAAGCAATAAGAGAGGTAATACTGTATTAAACCATGGTTTATACTTTGATTAAATTTTGGCCAACTTTATATCTGTTTCATGTGCATAAAATTTTGTAATCTAAAACAACCAAATATATCATTTAATCCCTAAACTTTGACAAAAAAAAACTTTGTAGCACGTTGAATTATAAAATCAATTTTGTGGCATCCTGAATTTTATTTTTTAAAATAATTTCACACCTCTTTACATTAAAATAGTAAATTTTAAGTTTTTTTTTTGGCTTTTATATGCAAAATATTGATTTGATATGTGGTTAATATAACTTTTGGAACAATTATTTTACATTTTAAATTTTCAATAAGTGGTCAATTGGTCTAATTTTATAAGTTGAAGTATTCAATAGGTAAAATAAAGTATTTAACATTTATAATTTTATAAGTTGAAATGTTCAACGGGACAAACAAAAGTTGAGAGTGCCACAAGATTTTTTTTGTGAAAAGCACATTAATAAATTTATGTAATCAACCATTCTAAAGCATATATATCTTTCGGCCTCACGCAACAAGGCATAAAAGGAACAAGCAACAAGTCATCATTGATTAGGATTGCTCTAGGTATATATGTTATTAAGGCTGCACGTTGGTCAGATTGGGTTGAATTTGTCGATTTAAAGAACCTAACCTGTATATGTGAATCACTGATTTTTTTAATTCAATCCAACTCATCAATTGCGTGATTTAAAGAACCTAACCTGTATATGTGAATCACTGATTTTTTTAATTCAATCCAACTCATCAATTGCGTGAATCCGCAGGTTATGAATGGATTGAGTACAGGTCTAATGTAAATCTGTAGGTCAAAATAAAATATAACTATTGAAAAGAAATACCTAACAAAATTAGATATACTTGAAATATAATTATACAACAATTTTTACAAACTGCAAAATATTCTAATCACAACATTTAAAAATTTTTTAATAACAATAACAATAATAATAATAATAATAATAATAATAATAATAATAATAATAAGCAACAATATTTGAAAATTAAATTTTCTAATAAGAAATATAACCAATCAAATTTAAAAAAAAATTAGTAACATAATTATATTAGAAATTTTGAACTATAATATGTTGCATTAGCATATTGCAAAATAAATTTATATTAAAGAAAATAATTTCAAAGAGAAGGCCTATTAAATATTTAAATAATTTAGTATTTATATTTAAAATTATAAACTAAATTAAATTAACTAAGATACTTTATAATTTTTTTAAATGAAATAATACAGCAATACCTCAATGGAAAAAGTTTAACAAACAAGACGGAATATCACCCCAAATCTGAAGACAAGCATGTCGTATAGATGCTCTAGCAAGAGTGTGAGCATCCATGTTAGCTTGTTTCCAAACCCACTCGACACTAATATCATGCCTATAATCTAAAATATTTTATGATACGGATTGGGTTAAGTCTATGGATATACCTAGTGAATCCATGAATTATAAAAATGATTCGTCCAATTCAATCCATTATATTTTCAAATCTGCCAGATTAGATTGAATGTCCAACCTTGTTCTTTTTTATCCTTAACTTTTGGTTCTTAGCCGAGTTTACATCTCAAATTGTAAAATTTCAAAAGTAACCCTATTTTGGAACTGAAATTTAAGTAATATGGATTATATTTGATTCTAACTATTTTGTTGGTAATTAATTTTGAATTGGAGTGTCGGTGTACCTAAATAAAAGAAGCTTTAGCTAATTTCAAATGAGATAGGTCCTTTTGAAATGAATTTTTTTAAAAATTAATAAAGTTAGAGTCGATTTAAATATATAGTCAAATGAAAATTTAGATTTGAACTTTTACGTGTGAAATTATAATTTATAATAGTTTTAGACTTTGTATCATGCAATGTGGATCTTGATTTTTTATTCATTACTATTTTCGCCAATATCTAACAATTTAAAACGGAAACCAATGACTTCACAAGAAATGGGAAACCATAACTAATCAATTCATTCATAATACACAGACTTGTCGTATAAGGAAAACGGAAAATACATCCTTGAAAGCATAAACCTATCAAACCAAACACAGCCAAAAAAGATAACGAAAAGGAGGATAGATTTCTCTTGACCAAATGGCTTTATCTTTGAAAAATATAACATCGAATAGTCCTTTTCACTGTTAGCCATCAAATAGATTCTTCTGGAGTGTTTATGGATATAGCATAAAGTGTAGCCCCACTGCCGAAGCATCAAATCGGTCGTTTAGAGCTTGAGAAAAGCTCAGAGAAGCTGATTAGCAGTTCCTCAGAAATGGGAAGGCAAGTAGGAACCATTGGAGCAGGCATTAGTGGTCTCCTTGCCTGTAAATATACTCTGTCAAAGGGTTACCACCCGATTGTATTCGAGTTGCAGAACAGTATTGGAGGAGTGTGGACTAAAACATTTGAGACTACGAAGCTCCAGACTCCAAAAGCACTCTATCAGTTTTCAGATTTTCCTTGGCCATCTTCAGTCACAGAAGATTTCCCTAACCAAGATAAAGTCTTGGACTATCTTCAATCATATGCTCGCCATGTCGACTTGCTACGACACATCAAATTCAATACTAAAGTTGTCAGTGTAAGCTATGAGGGAGTTTCTGAGGAAGAGATGGAATCCTGGGAACTTTGGGGTGGCACTGGTGATCCTTTTAGTTCAAAAGGGAAATGGAACGTCACAGTAGAGGACACCCAGAGCCTTTCAATTGAGGTACCTATAGATAATACTATTGGTTTTTCTAATGAATGCCCTTAGGATATTAATTAAGAGAGCAGTTAATTCAAACAGTTAAACAAACTAATATAGAGTTATATTGAAGAAGTTGCAGAAACTGAAATGGTTCTTCCAAATGCAGGTTTACCAAGTGGACTTTATAATTCTTGGATTAGGACGGTTCAGCGATGTTCCTAACATTCCAGAGTTTCCACTGGATGAGGGACCTGAAGCATTTGAAGGGGAGGTAGTACACTCCATGGACTATGCTGCGATGGACCATGAAACTGCAGCAAATTTCATCAGAGGGAAGCGAATAATGGTTGTTGGCCTCCAAAAATCTGCACTGGACATAGCAATGGAATGTGCATCAGCAAATGGTAATTAACTATCTCTTAAGTTTTCCATTAAACCCACAAAAAGAATATTAATAAATTTCTTCTCACATAATATTTTCCAGGAGTGGAACTTCCTTGTACTTTGTTATACAAGACTGAACATTGGACCCTCCCCGATTACCTTCCTTGGGGAGTGCCTCTTGCTTATCTGTATCTTAATCGATTCGCAGAGCTTTTGGTTCACAAACCTGGAGAAAGCTTCTTTCATTATATATTAGCAACATTTCTTTCACCCGTGGTAGCGTTTCAACTTTTGCTTTTCTTGCATTATTGGTAACTGATTGGAAATAATCTTTATCTGCAATCATTTTCTATCAGAGATGGATATTTTCTAAATTTGTTGAAAGTTATATCAAGTGGAAGCTTCCTTTGGCCAAGTTTGGAATGGTACCTAAACAAAGCTTTCTTCAACAAATTAGTTCTTGTTTGGTCTCAACAATACCAGAAAATTTCTACAAGAAAGTGGAAGAGGGAAGCATCATTTTGAAGAAATCACGCAACATTAGATTCTTCAAAGATGGGGTTTGTGTTGATGGTGAGCCGTCTCCTCTAAAGATTGATTTAGTTATATTGGCAACAGGATTCAGAGGAGACACAAAACTCAAGGAGATCTTCGCATCTAAAACCTTTCAAGATCTCATAGCAGGATCCCCAAACTCAACAGTTCCATTGTACAGGTTGGTGTTTAACTAAAACCTTTGTTTTATAAATGCAGTATCCATATTAAGTTTGGATCTTCTTTTCAGAACTGCATTTTATTTTATGTTTTAACTGCTGGAAAATCACGATTCAGAAAGCGATAAAAGAATCTCTCTTCCTTCACCAAAACTATAGTTTTCTAAGTCTTATTGAACAAAGTTTCTTGTTAATGAGAGATTGACATGATACCTATGATAACAGGGAATGCATTCAACCCCGAATTCCGCAAGTCGCAGTAATCGGATTCTCAGAAAGTATTGCAAATTTATATACCTCGGAGATTAGATGCCGATGGCTAGCTGAACTTCTTGATGGTACATTCAAACTACCTAGCATCAAAGAGATGGAGGAAGATGTGGGGAAATGGAACAATTACATGAAGCGATACTCAGGTGGACAATATAGAAGATCATGCATTGGTGCTCTTCATATATGGTATAATGACCAGTTATGTAAGGACATGGGTTGGAACACTAAAAGAAAGAAGGGACTTCTTGCTGAACTGTTTGAGCCTTATGGTCCTATGGACTATGCTTCATCTCAGTGAAGCTTATTTGTCATGCTATTGCTAGCTGCAATAAATATTCAAGTTTATCATCAGAACCATTATATCTGTAATTGCATGATTAACTTCCAGATATAAGAAATACAAGCGAACGAGAGTCTCATCAATAAAATCATTGGCAGCATTAGAAGATGTTTCTACCTTCTATTAAGAAAGAGTATAGCTAAAATTCTGCTGATCTTTCATGCTCATATTGCTTAAGCAGTAACAAAGAAGAAATTACGCAAGCTTGCTCAACAACTGGAAATGATTATTAACTGTTCAAAAAAATGAACAATTTCAATGCATAACAAAAGGAAAAAAATTAAATGCACAATTTACTGCTGAATCAATATATTTGATGAAAAAGATAATCAAAAAAAAATCATAGATTAATAAAATGATGATTGTTTAAAAAAAATGAGGAAGGTCTCCATGCTGATAACCAAAATTATCAGCCACCCTATGAGAATGAATTGCTCTAAGCTTTCTCAATCTGCCTGTATGTGCAATACTCCCAACTGTCCAGCAATTGATTCGGGATCATTCATTGTCAATTGGCAAGCTGGAAAAACAATACATAGAAACAAATAACTCAAACGGACACAGATAGATACATATATATTAAAGAATTTACAGAGGCTTAGTTTTAGATTTTTTTTATTATTTTTTTTTTTATTTTATTATTTTTTTTTTTTTTACTTCTGGATATATCTAGCTAGGTGTTTAAATTTTGTGGCTTAGCTTGATCTAAATAGAAAGTTAGGACAAGAAGAATGATGTAGATTTCGTTAATCAGCTTTTAAGTAATCAGGTATTGGAAGCAAGCTGTAGTGGAAGTATATCATTGCCTAAAGATTTAAGCAAGCTATTGTCCAGTATAAGTAAGCCCCAGTAACCAGAGATCACGTTGAGAGAATGTGGAGATTTGAGTATGAGAGGAAGTTTCATTGTGTTAAAAACATTTTGTTGAAAATGAAGAAGCAAGAGGAAAAAAGAAATTCTGCAGTTTTCAGCTTTTCCTAGCTGTTTTAGGTCTTGGTTTATTTTGTCTATCTTCCTTTCTCCAATAGTGAGATGCAAGAAATAGTGAAATCTGAGTTACGAATTGTTTCTCAGTGAAGTTCCCTCACCATCTCTACAAGCATATCCTAGAAGCCGGTACTTCTCTTATTTTCAGAAAATGCTTATAATCTGTTGAAGATTGATAATTTCTTTAGATGCTTTTTAATTATTCAGTTTTCAGAGGAAAATTTGTATTGTTTGTTTTATGTTACAAGCCTGCTCGTACAACAAGTTTACTAGCGGAGTTAAGTAGAAGAATGGGTTTAGCTCGAATTCAACTAAGCATGGCTCAGTTATGAGCAGAAGTGAAGTATGGTGAAATTATGGGTATAATCTGATTTTAATACTAGTTTATAGCTTCTTGTTAACACTACATATAAGCCTAAAGCAATTTATATGTTAATTATGAATTCCTGGAAATTTTAGTCTAACTATCGTTCTGCTGTTATGAAAACATTATGAAACTAAGGAATTATGCAACTATTTCAAAACAACGAATAGGAAGGAGGGACAGAACGAGGAAAATGGAGCGGGTATAACGATGTTAAAGTAGAACTCGAAGTTCCAGTAGGAGCTCAATGAAATTTGTTAACAACAAATATTATAATATAAATTTCATAATGCTAAATACTAAAAATTTGTCGAACTCATTGACCAACCTGAACACTCTGCAAGTCCTTGTGCAGAAACCACCATGGGCCAGATTTTGATTTTAACCTGAAAATTTAATGAATAGATGAAGTAGTAAAATACAAACATAAAATTGCAAAAGCATTGTCTAGATTGTTGTCTAGCCTTTGGGATTCAGTATATCTTTCAAATATCTTACATTTTCAGTTCAAAAGTATGAGAACGGATTTAAAATTAGATGATTTTAGGTTCAAGCATTGGATAAAGGACTCAATCTGAGAAGCAACCTATAAACATAAACAATTAGAAATTAATTAACAAATACAAACTAGTTCAATGTTGCAATTTATTTTATATGATTTTGACAAGTATATAATTCAATATTTAAAAACCATTCAATTTCTTGTATTTAGGTTCATGCTTCCTAATTTTAAGGTTAGTTCATTATGAATTTATACACGCACAGAGAGAGAGAGAGAGAGAGAGAGAGAGAGAGAGAGCTGTCTTTTCAGAGGTCAATCTCCAATCATTGAACCAAGTTTCTTTGCTTAAAAGACTTGCATTTAACGCCCAAATTACAGACATATAGAAATCAAGAAATTAAACATCAGTAATTAACCCATATTAAGGATGAGATGCAACAGTTATCCACAATCACAGATTTAGCTTATGGAAACAAGAAAATTAATACTATACTGTTCAACCTACCTAAAGTATCCTGCAGTTGTGCGCAAGCCCATGAAGAGAGCCAAGCCCGACCAAACCCCAGGAAGGCCTACAATTGATGGGGCATACAGCAAAAACAGAGAAGATACTGCTCCAACCAACATCTGTAGATCATTTATAGTTACTAAGAATTTCAATTGACCAAAGAAATAACCGCTTCCAGTCAAAAAATATCATGAACAAAATTTTTTTTTAAAAAAAAAAAAAAAAAAAAAAAGAAAGAAAGAAAAAGTTAAAACAAAGACATTTTAGAGTGCTGCTTACCATAGATTGGGCTGCATATGGAAAGTCAGAGACACCATAATGTAGACCATCAAAAATAAATGCCAGTGCATTTATAGGTTGACTAGCACTAACAAACTGGAAAAATTTTAGATCAAATCAATAAAAATATGGAGTATTCAGATAAAACAAAAACATATATTCATTAAATTGCAGGAAAAGCATACACACCAATATCCCCGTTCTGACAATTCCCAATACTTCAACATCCTTTGTAAATAAGGTGGCCATGGAATCAAAAGATACACCCAGAATTAAAGCCAAGGAAACACCAGTGACCAGACCAATCTAACAAAAAAGCACATCAAGCTGTGAGCAAAACCGAAAGAATAGCTATTGAATTTTAGAACAATTGATATCTTCCCTACCACTGAATACAAAATGAATATATGGTCAATACACACACACACACACACACACACATAAATAGGAAAAGAAAGCTACCTTCAACACAAAATTTGCAACTTCTCTCACATTCTTGTAGTCACTTTTTGACAAATAACTTGCAGTTAGAGCCTGCAAAATAGATACAATGTTAAGCATCAATAACACAGCCATTAACGTGGAGGCACATGCCTCAGACATGACATGAAATGAACAACAGAGTTTAAGTCAAGAGGATATCACAGAAGTTTCCTGGAAGATATTTTACATTACAAAGTCCAAATGCATAATATAAAAAAATCTTTAGTGCAAGAAAGCCTTTTCTGAGTGCTACTCTTTAAATATTAGTATTCCCAAATATTTACATTTGAATTTTAGTCGTGCTCTAAATAACAACTAAGATTTGGATGATTCTAACCAATAGCACTTCATCCACATTCTGAGGAAGTAGCTGTAAGCTGTGATGGTTTGCTGAAAAAATTAATCAAACAGAGAGAACTCTCTACCTGACCAGATGCAGCCAATGCATCTGTTAGAAGAGATACAGCCAACCATACTTGCATGCATATCTGATGGGCAGCCATCGCCACAGGACCTTGACGAGCAGCCATTGAAGTCGCTAATGTCATGGTCGTTAAAACAGCAAGAGTTCTTCCAATAAGATAACCACCTACAAAGTCACTAATTATAAGTGAAAAAGAAGTGGAAATAATTTGAAACATACAGTGCATACAACTGAAGTAAGAAAACATTTAAATGTCATAAATAGTGCAGTACAAAACTCAAGTGGATGCACTAACTTTGCCATAGCAGTCAATGTTATCATAATGGGATGTGATTCCATGTCTCATGTAGTTTTAGTTTGTCTTTCAGATGAAGGAACAAAACTCACCAGATTTCAAATAGACACCAAATTGCAGGGCTCTCATCTTTGGAGGCAATAATATAACCCTCTTATTTAGATGCCATATCATTAAGAAGGTGATAATGTATCTACAACAAGAAACGTGTGGCATAGTTATTGTTAAAAATAAAAGTAAATAAAATGACTGAATGAGGATTTCAGTGTATAGAGAACATACTGAGATATGACAGTGGAAATTGCAGCTCCAGTTACACCCAACTTAAAATAATAAATCATTATGGGAAATAACAACATGGCTGAGAAATTACCCAGTGCTGCATACACAAGAACTACATCAATCAGCTGGAACATACATACAGGAAGAAATATACATGAAAAATTGCAAAGGAAACAAGAAATTCCAGGTAATACTAAATTGCAAATAGAGAGGGAGACGGAGGAAAAGGATAGAGCAAGAGACAGAGCCACAAACAATACAATAATATCTTCTCCTTTTTTTTTTTTTTTTTTTTTGGCATCCTTCAAAACAATCCAGCAAACAAATTGTTGCCAAGTCAATAACAACCAATAGCAAATTTTTTTAAGATGATTACTCTATATGAAAAGAGATCCTCAAGCATTTACAGATCCACAGAGAAAGAAAATCTATGGTTCATTGGACATGAGGGTACATCAGGTGGTTGTTATATATATATATATATATATATATATATATATATATATAGACACACGCACGCACGGATATATATTGAAATGACTCTTTTATTCTAGCTGGCTGCTATCGTGGCAACTGTATTTTTCACGCAAGCAATTAGTGATTCAGCTATGTATTCACAATCCCTATGTCCAAAAGAGATAGTTAACACATGTGAAAAAAAAAAAAAAAAAAAAAAAAAAAAAAAAAAAAAAAAAAAAAAAAACCTGAAACCTCCAAGTCCCTCAACAAGGACTATCTATAGCTTGTTATGAACTGAAAACTCCCATCCCTGGTCATTTATTCTCAAGTATGTACTCTTTCTTGAATAATTCATCATGAAAAGAAATAATCATAATGCTGAAAGAAAAAATACGAAAATTTGGAACAAATCACTACTCAAGAAAAATTGGAAACAGAAAACATAAACATAACAGGTGAAATCAACATTTAACAAGAGCAAACATCCAAAATAAATACTCATAACTTTACACATTCAGAAATTACAGTTACACTAATCACTTGCCTAAACAGTAAACAGGAGTTTTTGTATCCTTGAAGCCCCGGAAAATTCCTTGAAGAGCTAAAGACACCACAACTGCAGGAGCACCAAGCGCTCTCAGTGTCAGAAACCGCTCTGCAGGTATGCGCATAGGTGAATCCTGTTTAGAAAATGGTCACCAGAAAACCCTTTTTCATATGAATGATCCATCCCACAACACCAGGGATTTTGATAAAGTTGAGTTCTAAAATTTTGCATTTAGCCAATTCCCATCTAGAAGCAGTTCTTTAGGCATTCTAAGGTTTTTGTATATAGCTTCTGAAATATGGCTTTTGCCTAGCTTTTTTTGAAGGCAGAAGCAGATCTATAGAGGGGGAATGTGAGTTGCAAAAAGTATAAGCAAAACATACCAATTTTATGCCCATTAAGCTAAGAAATGGTCCGCATCCAAAAGTCAGGGCCACTGCCTCGAAGATTCCAATACCAACAGCTAACAATAAAGCTGTAGACACAGATGATAGTTGCTTTCTTTCTTTCACCTTAGTATTAGGTTTACCATTCGTACTATTTTCTGGAGTATCCCTTTCTGCATAACAAGCAGCTCATTTAGATGTCAACCTGAAACATATGGTAATTTATGTTCCAAACCTGTAACAAAAACCTAAAACAAAATGGGTTAAAATATCTGTTGCTTCAGCTCTTATTCATCCCTCTCACTCACATCAAACACATACTAAGACACTTGATATAGCCATGGTATTTAGTATAACTTTCCAAATATAAGAAAGCCTTAAGAACAAGAATCCCAAAAACATAGGTTTAGATTTACCAGAAGTTGAATCTTTGATTGCATTCCTGGAAATGTCCTCAGCAACAAAAGAAGTTGCAACACTAAGAAGAGGAATATTAAACAGCTTTGATATATTGTTAAATATTGTAATGGAAACACCAGCTGAACCCAGCTCCACAGGGCCTACAAAGCAAGACACCAGAATATCAGTATAACTCAAACAGCCTTAATCTATCTCAGAATGACATATTAATCCAGACATATGCACATAGATAAAATTGAAATGATTGATTGCAGTATTAAGCCTTGTCAGATGGATTTCACAACTTCTGGTTGGTCACTAATTGCATAGTTATTCACTCAACTTATGGGTTGATTTTATAACTGTCATCAAACTTCAATTTTGTTCCAACTTTATCAGACAGTTTTAAAGCCCATGATTTAGCATGCTATCATAATTCCATCAATCACATCACTACGACTAGATGGAAATCCCATCTGGCAGCCTAACTGACATTCAATATGGTACAATTCTTGAATAATTCAGTCAACGAACATAAAAAGAATAACTTTGAAAATATTACTATAGGTTAAATCAGCTACCATGATGGATTTCCATTCGGTTATGGTTATGCAATTGATAAAATTATGGCAACAACGCGGATAAAATTAAATTTGCGAAATGCAATTGGAATAGAGGGAACTTTAGCGACTGACATAAAATTAGGAGTCATTGCCGGTGTATTGGGCTTTTAGCTTATTCGTCTAGACAACAATGAAATAGGTTTGTTTATTTGAGCTAAACCAAAAGCTTTTTATCTGAATTTGCAGGCCAAATTTTGTTTGAAAGAAAAAGTTTCTTTTTTACAACTGATTCAATAAAATTTGTAACTTATTGGATGAAAAGATAATACAATTATAAAATGACACTATGAGAAGACAAAATTACCTCCTTATAACAAAAAATAAATAAAAAATAAAGACACCATATATACCATGCTTCCCTAACATAAAAAACAATGACCCTCTTAAAATATAAATTCAATGTATTTTGCAAGTTGAACAATTTTTTCAAGAACTTTTCATGTGTTTATATGTCTGACTAAATAATGCAACAACAACAACAGCAATCAAGCCTTAGTCCAAAACTAGTTGAGATTAGCTTTATAAATCCTTTGTTTTAAATATTCACTAAAAATATATTTTTTATTCACCATTGATAATTGAATGATAAATAAATTTACATGTCTGGTTATTCTAAAGTATTTAGAATCCAAATATATAAAAATACACTCATTTAAATAATTCATATATCTCATTTACCAAACAATCTAAATCATTCAGCAATAATCTTTACTTATCACTTCTTAATCAGTTAGCTCAATAAGCCGTTGATTCCAATTCAGCATTCAAAATCAACCGAAACAAACAATCCCTTAGTCGCCTAAATTAATTAAGTAACTCTTTGACCTCTCTATTCATTCACCAAAGATAAGTGTGTTGTCAAGATAAATACTTGAAGGCTTAACAATAAAAGCAAATAATGCATTAGTGCTTATATTGGGAGAAATATAAATAAATAAATAAATTTGACTAAACTATAATACTAGAACTAATTCAGTCACCCACACTAACATATGCATCAAAGTGCATTCCAAAACACATCTTAACCTTCTTATAATTTCAATGATGTCATATGGTAGGGACAATGTGTGAGAACCAATGAATAATTAAAAAAAAAAAAAAAAAGTATAAATGAACAAACAAGTATTTTCAGTTGCCAAAAAAATAAATGAAAAAAGACTATCCAGAATTCATTTTATTGACAAACACGCAGAAATCATGGTATATATCCTGATATGTCAGACATTTGTTTCAATGTTCATTCAGCATGAAGACACTGGATGTGCAATTATCAGTAGCTGCGATACATGTCAATTAAAATTCAAAACAAAATTCACCATACCTTGTCTTATAAGAGTACGTGATCACACTTAATTCTTAAATAACAAATATAACACATTACAGACACAATTAATTAGTTTAAGGATTTAAGGACACTAAATTAACAAGAAAAGAAACAATATCCAGAAATGATTTTAAAACCAGATATTAGAAAACTACTGATTACAAAGGTTTGAAATTTTGAAGTAAAGTAAAGGAGAGGTGCAACAACAATTAGAGAACAACTTAAAACCATCAAGTAGAAAAGCATGAGTGAAAAGAAACAAGTAATATTTCGTTTTCAGTTCTCCTTTATTTCAAACTTATGTAATCCTAACTCTGAATTAAGCTTCTTACCCAAAGGGTTCAAGAGATGAAATCAAAGTTTTAAATATCAATTATAAAAATAAATCTGTTAACATTAGCCTAAAAAACCTACTAATAGCAAACTAAAAAGACAGTAATAAAGAAGATTGGTGATAAAGACAAAGGAGAAAAATAACCAAATAAGCATCAGAAAATTAAATGCTAAAAACTAGAAATATGTCAAAAGCAAAGGTGCAAGAATCGTTAAGAACCTAATCTGCCAATATAAGCTGTCTCCATCAGCTGTGCTAAGGGATCTATAGCCTGTCCAGCGATCGCAGGCAAAGAAAGTTGTATAAGTTCACGTTTGACATCTGTTGGATGTGGTTGATCGATTGGATCCATAACAGACTCACTGCATACAGAATTAAGAAAAATAAAGCATGCAAGAATAATTATTAGAAAGGAACCAATTGTTCTAAGCTGATATGAACAAGAGAAATATTCTTACAAGTTCAGTTCTGAGGTAAAAAAAATGGTATTTTTCAATTAACAAGAATTTTGTCTGTTGATAATTTCAATTAACAACTATAAGTAAGCATCTTATTATATTTAGCCTAAGTTAAAAAAAATTAAAAAAAGAACCATATGGATTACCATCAATTGTCTTCTACATACAAATAATTCAATAATGTCAGTAGAACGGGCAGAATATAAGTTTTGGTATCAATTATTACTATAGGAGTTAGCATCAATATTCCACTACAATCAAAAATTATATTAATGCTGGAATTTGGATCTTACTTTTGTTCATCTCTTGAACTGTTGAGGGCTAATTCTTCCTCTAAAGTTGATCTCTCCTGCACACCATAACCAGAACTTGATGGATCATAAGCCACCCTAAATGGTAGCCTTCCTCTACGCTTCAGAAGTGGTGATAAAAATTTTCTGTATTCCATAGACAAGCAACAGCTGGACACATCTCTACAACCTAATCCTTCAGGAATCTCATTTCGGTATGCCAAAGAAATCCTACTTGTTCCTTTTGTTACTCCATTGCGTTCCCTACTCCTAGTCAATCCCCTAGAGAGTGTACTTCCACTAAATTGTCTAGTAGCCATCATCAACAATTATCTCTGTCTCTCTTAAACCTTCAAAATCAAACAAGCTCAAGAACTATCAAGAAATTATAATTAGAAAGAAAACCAAAAAAGAAATTACCATTTCTTTATGCTATTTTAATAAGCATCTCGCAATAAGAATTGAAAAAAAAACAGAGAAACAAAGCCGATTCTTTGAATTTAAAGAGCGAATTAAGAAAATGCGTTGATTAACAGAAATCAACCCAATCAAATCAAGAAAAATAAAGTTTTCTATTTCTAAATTGCGAGATAAAAGCAAAACAGAAATTGAAAGAAACGAAACAGAGCATCAAAGGAAATGATCGGATGACTGATACTGGCACTGAAGAACCCAATTTCACGAGAGAAAGAGGAAGTAAAATGAAAAATATAGCACATAATAATAGTGTGACAGAGAAAGCGAAGCAATAGAAACCAAACAAGAATAGTAAGAAATAAAGAGAATTGTACAGAAAGCATAGGGAAGCCAAAGACAAAGGCAGAAGCTTCTTACTTTGACCTTCTTGTGATTGATTGCTTTTTGGGTTTAGACTGTTAGGGTTTTACTAGGAGATAAAAAGACAGGAGAAGGTATCTTTACAAAATCTGAAAGAGGTTTATCGCCATGGCCAGCCAGAGCTGTTTTTGGAAACGGAAACTCAATAAGAATGTCACGATATTAATATATGAAAAACTTGCATTTGAGAATGTTGGTATTAAGGACAGTATATTTTGTTATTTTATTTATATTCATTATAAAAACAATAAGAAGAATAAAATTAATATAATGATTATTAATTTTCAAAAATAAATAAATAAATAAAAGTTCTAGTAAGATAAAGAACAAAGAAAATCTTTTTTTTTATTTTGTTATCTAGAATGTAAAAATGAGCTAGCAATTGTATATAAAAGGGCAGAATAGTATTTTTAAAGAAGGGGCAAAATTATTTATAGATTAGCAAAATGGTGCATGTACATACTCACCTAACCACCTCGTATACGAATGAATGACCGCGCGTATATGCTAAATATATAAAAATTATTCCTAAATTTTGTTACTGTAATCACGTGACACCTTTAATTTTATAGATAATCTATTATATGTTTGAATTTATAAATTTTTTATAACATTACATATGTCAAAGTTAGGTGTATCCACACACGTGATGAAAAGAAAAGAAAAAAGAAAATTTTTTTAGGTGAAAGTTGGCAAGCAACTTTGACGAAGATGGATAGCCGTGAATGAGTTATACATGAATCTCTCATCTTCCTCTCCTATAAATAGGAGAGGATTTGCTCCGTTTAATACACACCAAATAGAGAGAGTAAGAGCAATTGTGAGAGAGAAAAATAGTGAGATTTTTCAAGAAGAAGAATTAAGCTTAATTTTTCGGGTATTCTTGAAAGAGAGTTGTGATTGTATGTAAACACTTTATTTATTTTTCTCCTATAAAAGATCTGTGGCAGTCCGGAGATGTAGGCGAGATTGGCCGAACTCCGTTATCAAATTGTGTGTTATTTTCTGACTTATTAGGGATTTTGCGTAATTTTTTCCCAACAACTGATATCAGAGCCGAAGGTTTCGGCAGGTCCAGTCGGTCAGATAGCGGTACCGGATTCGTGGATATATTTTAAAAATAAATATATCACGACGATGAGAAAATTACAACGAGTCTATTGGTGTTGTCCGCTCGGAAAGTCGTTGCAAAATCGACTTAGTGGTGAATATTAAAACAGTAACTCAAGGTTGGTGGTGAACAGTACCATTGGAGTTACTGTTGCTGAGTCCGTTAAGCCCAAGTACTATTCACGTATACGATTACTATTCACGTATAGTACTATTTACGTATACGGTTACTATTCACGTATACTAACAATCAAGGCGGAGTTAGACTCGAGTGGGAGCAATGGCTGCAGATGAAGGAAAGTCGAAAATTGAAAAATTCGACGGTGCAGATTTTGGCTTTTGGAAAATGCAGATAGAGGATTATCTGTATCAGAAAGGTCTTTTCCAACCTCTCTCCGGAATAAAGCCAGAGGCTATGAAGGAAGAAGATTGGAATCTTCTAGACAGACAAGCACTCGGGGTTATTCGTTTAACCCTCTCCCGCAATGTTGCCTTCAACATAGTAAAAGAAAAGACCATGGCGGGTCTGATGGCAGCTTTTCCAATATGTACGAAAAGCCATCGGCCGCAAATAAAGTTCACTTGATGAGGCGGTTATTCAATCTACGAATGACGGAAAACGCATCGGTGGCCCAACATCTCAATGAACTCAATACAGTGACAATCCAATTGAGTTCAGTTGAAATTGAATTTGATGAAGAGGTACGAGCATTGATACTTTTGTCTTCCCTACCAGCAAGATGGAATGCTACTGTCACAGCTGTGAGTAGCTCGTCCGGAAGCAAGAAGTTAAAATTTGATGATGTTCGTGACCTAGTTCTCAGTGAAGAGATCCGACGGAGAGAGTCAAGTGAACCTTCAACTTCTTCAGTCTTGCATACAGAATCAAGAGGAAGAAATTCAACCAGAGGGAATGGACGCGGTAGATCAAACTACCGAGGCAAATCAAAGGACAGGAGGTCCAAATCCAGGAATCCCAGCAATTTCAATAACACGAAGTCCATCGAATGTTGGAATTGTGGAAAAATTGGGCACTACAAAAATCAGTGCAAGAATGCATCTAAGAACCAGGAGGCAAAGTTAGAAGCAAATGTTGCCTCTACCTCAGGAGAAGATGATGCACTTATATGCTCTTTGGAGAGCAAGCAGGAGTCTTGGGTTTTAGATTCCGGTGCGTCATTTCATGCAACTTCACAAAAAGAACTCCTTGAAAGGTATACCCCCGGAAACTTTGGAAAAGTATACCTTGGTAATGACCAACCATGTAATATTGTTGGTAAAGGAGTTGTGAAGATTAAGTTGAACGGGTCTACATGGGAGTTGAAGGATGTCAGACATATTCCTGACTTGAGAAAGAACTTAATCTCAGTAGGCCAGTTGGCCAGCGAAGGCTACACAACAACCTTCCACGGTGATAAGTGGAAGATTACAAAGGGTGCAACGATGGTTGCTCGTGGAAGTAAGAGTGGTACTCTTTACAGCACAGGAGGAGCAAGCTATTCCATTGTTGTTGCAGCAAACAGTGAAACTCCCAATTTATGGCATAAGAGGCTTGGCCATATGAGTATGAAAGGAATGAAGATTCTACACTCACAGGGAAAACTACCAGGTCTTCAGTCAATTGAAATTGACATATGTGAAGACTGCATATTTGGAAAGCAAAAAAGAGTCAGCTTTCAGACAAATAGAAGAACCCCAAAGAAGGAGAAACTTGAGCTTGTACACTCCGATGTGTGGGGACCAACTACTGTCTCATCCATTGGTGGAAAACACTACTTTGTGACTTTTATTGATGATCACTTTCGGAAAGTTTGGGTTTACTTTCTAAAATATAAGTCAGAAGTATTTGATGCTTTCAAAATTTGGAAAGTTATGGTTGAAAATGAGACAGGACTGAAAATCAAAAAGCTCAGAACCGACAATGGTGGTGAATATGAAGACACCAGATTCAAGAAGTTCTGCTATGAGCGTGGAATCAAGGCACGCCTCAACACAATGGTGTAGCTGAGCGCATGAATCGAACATTGACAGAAAGAGCCAGAAGCTTACGTGTACAATCAGGCTTACCAAAGCAGTTCTAGGCAGAAGCAGTCAACACAGCAGCTTACTTGATCAACCGAGGTCCATCGGTACCATTGGAGCACAAAATACCAGAAGAGGTATGGAGTGGAAAAGAAGTAAAACTCTCACACCTAAGAGTTTTCGGTTGTGTAGCATATGTGCATATAAGTGATCATGGCAGGAATAAGCTTGATCCTAAATCTAAGAAATGCATTTTCATCTGCTATGGCGGAGATGAGTTTGGATACCGCCTCTGGGATGAAGAAAACAAGAAAGTGATCTGCAGCAGAGATGTGGTCTTTAATGAAAGAATGATGTACAAGAACAGATATGACACAGTTGCCAGCAACTCAGAGTAGAGTGGGCCAGTGTTTGTAGAGGTGGATGACATCTCAGAAAGTCTGCCGAATGAGTTAGTTAAAGATCCTCAATCAGAGGAATCGATCGACACACCACAAACTTCTCCTCCACAAGCGTTAAGAAGGTCTGAACGTCCTCCAAAGCCTAACAGAAAATATATGAATTATTTGTTATTAACAGATGGAGGAGAACCTGAATGCTTTGAGGAAGCATGTCAAACGGCAGATGCCAGCAAGTGGGAGCTTGCCATGAAAGACGAAATGAAGTCTTTAATCTCCAATCAAACATGGGAACTAGCTGAGTTACCCGTAGGAAAGAAGGCACTTCACAATAAATGGGTGTATCGAGTGAAAGAGGAACATGATGGTTCCAAGAGATATAAAGCTCGACTAGTAGTCAAAGGGTTTCAGCAGAAGGAAGGAGTTAACTACACCGACATATTTGCACCAGTTGTAAAACTCAATACTATCAGGTCTGTGTTGAGTATTGTTGCCAGTGAAGGGCTCTACCTTGAGCAGTTGGACGTAAAGACGGCGTTTCTTCACGGAAACTTGGATAAGGAGATATACATGTACCAGCCAGAAGGATTCTCAAAAAAAGGAAAAGAGAATATGGTGTGCAAACTCAAGAAGAGCTTGTATGGACTGAAACAAGCTCCAAGACAGTGGTATAAAAAGTTCGACAGTTTCATGCACAATGAAGGCTTCCAGAAGTGCAACGCCGACCATTGTTGCTTCTTCAAAAGATACAGGTCCAGTTATATCATTTTACTACTTTATGTTGATGATATGTTAGTAGCAGGTTCAAATATGGATGATATCAGAAACTTGAAGAAGCAATTGTCAAAAGAATTTGACATGAAGGACTTGGGTCCAGCGAAAAAGATTCTTGGAATGCAAATCACGAGAGATAAGCAAAAACAGGTGTTGCAGTTATCTCAGGCGGATTACATCAATCGTGTATTGCAAAGATTCAACATGAACGAAGCTAAGCCGGTCAGCACACCCTTGGCTACCCATTTTCGCCTATCCAAAGACCAGTCCCCTCAGACGGGAGAAGAGAGAAAAGACATGGCCAAAATTCCTTATGCTTCAGCCATAGGAAGTTTGATGTATGCGATGGTCTGTACGAGACCAGATATTGGCCATGTAGTGGGAGTTGTTAGCAGGTATATGTCAAATCCAGGAAAAGCTCATTGGGAAGCGGTGAAGTGGATTTTGAGGTATCTACGAGGCACTACTGAGAAGTGTTTGTACTTTGGTAAAGGAGAACTAAAAGTACAAGGTTATGTAGATACAGACTATGGAGGCGACATTGATCACCGAAGAAGCACCACAGGTTATATTTTCACTGTTGGTACTACAGCTGTTTGTTGGATGTCACAGGTACAGAAGATTGTAGCTCTATCCACCATAGAAGCTGAATATGTCGCAGTGACAGAAGCCAGCAAAGAGATGATATGGCTTTAAGGTTTGTTAACAGAGTTGGGATTCAAGCAGGAAAAGAATGTTTTGTACAGTGATAGTCAGAGTGCAATACATTTGGCAAAGAATTCAGCATTCCATTCTAGAACAAAACACATTGGTCTTCGATATCATTTCATCAGGTCTCTGCTTGAGAATGATGTGCTAAAATTAGAGAAGATTCAAGAAAACAAAAGTCCAGCTGACATGTTAACAAAGGTGGTGACCATTGACAAACTGAAGTTGTGCTCGACTTCAGTTGGCCTGCTAGAATAACAGACCAGTGAAGATTGCCGCAGAATTAATGTGTGAAGACAGATTGAAATCAGTCTTCAAGTGGGAGATTGTCAAAGTTAGGTGTACCCACACACGTGATGAAAAGAGAACGTGATGAAAAGAAAAGAAAAAAGAAAAATTTTTTAGGTGAAAGTTGGCAAGCAACTTTGACAAAGATGGAGAGCCGTGAATGAGTTATACACGGCTCTCTCATCTTCCTCTCCTATAAATAGGAGAGGATTTGCTCCATTTAATACACACCAAATAGAGAGAGTAAGAGCAATTGTGAGAGAGCAATTGTGAGAGAGAAAAATAGTGAGATTTTTCAAGAAGAAAAATTAAGCTTAATTTTTCTTAATTTTTCGGGTATTCTTGAAAGAGTTTTGTGAGTGTATGTAAACACTTTATTTATTTTTCTCCTATAAAAGATCTGTGGCAGTCCGGAGACGTAGGCGAGATTGGCCGAACTCCGTTATCAAATTGTGTGTTATTTTCTGACTTATTAGGGATTTTGCGTAATTTTTTCCCAACAACATATGTTTCCACGCTAACAATAATAATTTTTAGAGTTTTAAAATATTGATTGGATTTGTAGTAAACGTACATTTTGAAATAATAATTTTCACTTTTTTTCAAATATTTAATAGGTATTTAATTGATATAATTTTACAAATTAAAGTGTTCAATAAAATGATTTTGTAAGTTTAAGTGCCGTATGTGTAATTTTATAAGTTAAAATATTTAAAGTTTCAAATAAAAGTTGATAGTGTGTAAAAGTAATAAATTTCAATGGAAATTACATATATGGTGCACACACACACACACATATATATAAATTAAGTCTAATATATATAATTAGAGGTGTTATAATTTCATATCATCAAAATTAATTAAAATATTTCCCAATTGTTTTTTATAAAATCTTATTTAAAAAATTTTCATTTGTGAACTCTAAGCTTTTTTTTTTTTCAAAAAAAAAAAAAAACATATGAAGAAATTTCGTAATAGAAAAGTGGTATTAAAATTCAAATTAAAATTTTGAAATTATATTATTAATGTCACCTTGATAATAATTAATATTTTTATTTAAATAAATTTATTACAGAATCTAATTGTGCTAAAAATATCTAAATTCTGTAAAAAAAAAAATAATTAGGATTAAATCTAAACCAATTCAAAGGTTTTTGTGAGTAGTTTCTAATTCATGCAAAAGGAACTAAATATTTAAGAATAAGTACCATTCATTCTTAAAGCTTGATATATTTAGATTATGAAAACTATCATTCCAAGGGAAATTAGGAGGTAAAGATGAGAAAAGGAAAGAAATATGGTGATAAATATTAAGAAGAAGAAAAAGAGGACCAAAATGATAAAAAATAGGAACTTGTAAACTAGATTGATTAATTAAGTTTACCCATAAAATTAAAATATATTTATAGGCAACCACGCTATAATCTAACTAATTTACATTAGAAAATATAATCTAGTTATGGATATGTTTCCTTATTATACAATAAATAAAATAAAAACTAAAATATTTTATTTTTTGATTTCAATTTCTTAATTTTTTTTCTTTTAATTTTCATGGAAAATAAAAATAAGAATAAACAAATTTTATTTTATTTTTTAAGGGGGCAATTTGAAAAAGGAAATGATTTTATTTTTTCAGAAGGTTAATTTTAATTGACCTTGTGAATTTAATTGACCTGAGTTGGATTAATTTTAACTATGTGTCAGGAGTGAGTCCTATTATTTTTATTGTTTGATATGTTTTAGACTCAAATTTCAAATTAGGCTACAATTATTATAAAAGTTAAAAATAGGGGCACGATGGGTTAACTTAAGAATAGGGTGCAATTAAAGCAAAACGCAAGCTTGAAGGCATTTTTAATGGTCTACTCTGTTATCTACTACCTCATTGTGGTGGATTTGGAAAGATACGTAGTAATGATAGAGTTTTCCAGAATAATTCACGCTTTATAATTTCCCGTTAGTTGCTGCTGCATAAAGCGAGGAACTATGAATCTACTTGAGGAATGGTTCTTTGGTACAGCTCAACTCAGGTCCTCTGAAGGCTGTGTGTATATAAGTTGGACTCTTTCTCTGAGACGACGGGTGTCTCTTAACTCTAGTGGGAGTTCTAAAGGGAACCCTAGCAAAGGCGGGTTGTGGTGGAGTGTTTCGTAGTGATGAGGAGCAATGGATGAGTGATTTTATGATGCACATTGGTGTATTTAGTGCTCTCAAGGCCGAGTTATTGGGAGTATTATAATTATAGGGGTTGCAGCTGGCTTGGGTAGCTGGTTTTCAGCAGGTGGGGGTTCAAACGGACTCTTCAACGGTAGTAGCTCTTCTTTCTTCTTCGACAACTTCTTCGGTGAAGTATAAGAAAATAAGAAGAAAAGATATTAAAAACACAGAGACTGAATCATATGGTACCATATAAATTCAATGGCCTAGACATCTTGTGTAACTCTCATAGGTTTATTCCTTACTTCTCTATTTAAAAAAAAAAAAAAAAACGAAAACATATTAAAAACACCGAGACCGAATCATATGGTACCATATAAATTCAATATGAAAGCACTAAGAGAAAATTATTCAATAATAATTCCTTTATAATATATGAATATTCACAAATATTACTAATTTAGGTTGTTAAGTTGTACAAAATTAAAAATCAAACTTTAAGCAGTGAATACAAAAATTTCTTATAGCCAAATAAAAAAAGCTTTTATGATAATAAACAAAAAAATACGATAAATAGTTTTAGCACAAGTTGTGTCTGGCACAGCTACAGTGAAATTACGGTGAAACGACAATAATGCTTTTAGAGAAATTTAAGTATTTTGTCTTGTTGATTTGACCTACTATTGGTGATGTGATAGTGTAGTATTGCTGTCCCAGTTAAAAGTTCTACCAATCGATTTTGTGAGAATCGTCGCCATTGGCCAACATATATGGTGGCTGAAAAATTGAACCAATCAAGAAATTTGCCCATTATACATCAAAATGATCAGAATTTTGTGAGGATCTCAATCGTGCTATCAATTTTTTAAAATTTTATCAATTTCATTAAAAGCCCCGAATTGCCAAACTTACACCCAAATTTTAAAATCCTTCCACCAAATCCTTGAACACAAAATCAAGTTTAATTCATAGAAAACTATTAATTCAAGCTTATCCCAACAAGAATTATAGCCAGAATTATAAAATCCAAGCAAAAAATTTAAGAACAACAAAACTTGAATTTCTTAGTCTACAAAAGTAGGAACTCAATCAACCAAATGGTGACCTTATATAGGCTTATCGTAACTGGAAGAATATTTTGCATCTTATTCTCATTAAACGGTGACCAGAGTTCGATAAGAGAAGAAGAGACAATAACCTCGTTCACTTGACGTAAATAAAGGAGAGGAAGGAGAAAATGAGATTTTCTTCTCTTCTCTTAAACTATTTATAGTCTAGTTTGGTCTGATTAGAGCTCGATTCAGTCTGGATCACAAAACTTTGATTTCTTTGATTTTCTAGTGGTTTAACTTGTAGCATTATAATTAGATTAGACAAAGAAATAAATATATTAATTGACTTTACATACTTTCTTTAATTGTTAAAAAACTTTATCTATCCATTGAAATGATGACAATCTAAAAATCAAGCATAATTAATGAAATTGAGATTCAATACCTTAATTAGTATATATAATTAAACAATGTTAAGGTATTTCAAATCATTGAAATAAAAGTAAAACCTTTTTAATTACTAGCTAGAATTATTCTATATAATAATAACAATAATAATAATAACCACCACTTTACATCAAAATTACATCGTTTTGATGTAGGGAGTTTAAATCAACCCACAAGCAAAACTACGTCACTCATGCTAATTATCATTCAAATTCTAATTGTATCATAATTATAGACATTCTAATTAGAGCTAGTAATATAATCAAGCTTTTAAAAATGGTTAGCTTCAATATGCCCAATAACCAAACCTTTAGAAATCAAAGAATCCAATTCCATGACAAGTTGTCAAAATTCAAAATCCAAGCCAAGTGTGGAGGCCATAGTTCAATGCTTGAAACTTAGGTGAACAAACACCAAGTTGGATCATGAATCCACTTATTTGCCACAACAATCACTTATTGTAAGAGTATTTGATGCACATATTAGCATAATCTGAATTAGCTTTAATTAACATGTCTTAAGTTATAAGTTATAATGAAGGTAGAAGATGAAAAGTGATTAACATTTTCCAGTGTACTTTCCATATCCTGAAAAGTGTAAGTGTTTACCTTGCTTTTTGCCTCCTTAACCAGAGTGGCCTATATATAGTTATCCAAAATCAACTTTTTTATACAGTTTACTTACCAACTTAATTTATCCAATTAAAAATATATTTAATTCATTACTATTCAATAACTTAATTTATCCAATTAAAAAATATATTTAATTCATTACTATTCAATAACTCATTGTTGAAATGCTTAATTAATTAAAAATTCATTAATTTTGTGAACTTAATTTAGTATAAGCACATTGTCCCCCTTTATCACTATATTATTTTAAAGTGACAATCACTAGTAGGCATCACGATATCCCATGCAATATAATATTAATTCTCGCATTATCACTTCCAATTGGATAATAATAATAATAATAATAATAATAATAATAATAATAATAATAATAAAAGAAATTGTTGATAATTTCCCAGACTCTTTGTTCCCTTTTGTGCATGCTGATATGGCTGCACTTTTTCAATGAATAGTTCTATGTTTATTCTCCAAAAAAAAAAAAATAATAAAAGAAATAACATATACAGATATTAGCATTAAATAAGAAAATAAAAGATGGAGGGAGTATTTTTGAAATAGCATTAAATATCATAAAGGAGTATTTTTGAAAAAAAAACTAAATAAAATTTTAATTTAATTATATTAATTAGTTTTTCTTAACGAATGTGAAAGTCAAACTATGTTTATATAAATATGAGATGGAGGGGGTATTTCTCACCTTTTTTATCTCTCATAATCTAGATATACATTTTAATTATTCAATTCAATTCTCATCTAATTTAATTTTCCTTTTGAACTATACCAACCAAAATTCATAATTAACACAAAAAATATGACAATTTCAATAAATAACATAATGATTGCTCACATTTTATTATTACAACAAACAAAAAAAAAAAGCATCAAACTTATAAAACAAATGACAACCGTCATATATAAACAAACGATATTATGTTCAATTGTTTATACATGTCTAGTCTATGCCTAATTGTATAAACAAAAAAAGAAAAACCCCACCACTTTTTTAACAATTAAAAACTTGTGGACCAAACCCAGTAAATAAATAAATAGAAAATGAATATAAAATGCATATATCAAACCATAAAATTTTTATATTTTTACATAAAAAGTCTAACCATAAATCGCTTATATAAAGAATAAAAACGTTAGATTAATTTGAGAAATTCAATCGAATTGATAGACCGATAGACTCATACCATCAAAGGTAGACATTTTCTGATGGTGATTTACAACCACCATTCCATCTACTATAGAGGAAATCTATATTTCAATTTGCATTACTCTCCAAATGATAAAATAATGTTGGATTTAATTTTCTATTGTGGGCTTAATATGTAAAATTAAATATGTACAGCAGTCCAATTGTAAAGTCAATTTCAAATGTGGTCTTGATTGTGAATAATTGACTATTGAGGTATCAACTAATTATAGATATTAAGTGTAGAGACCATTATATAATTCCTATTTCGTTAAAGGACCGAAATAGGAATTGTACTAACCCTATAGGTATATAAAGGTCGTGGTCCCCAGAGGAGTTGAATATACGATTCAGTTTTACGTTCCTTTCGTATTGCTTCCGCTAAATCGATTCTTCAATTCTCTGGAAGGCTGCAAACCTAATTTTATACATCAAGATCGACGAACAACGATGTCAGGTACGCAACCTTTTCTTATTCAATCTATTTTGTTGAATCTAGTGGTTTGCACGATCTAGGTTATTATTGAATTATTTGAGATTAATTCTTACAAGTGGTATCAGAGCCTTGTGCATAATTGCTAGATTTTAGATTGATTTTCGTATGTTTTCTTTTTATTTGTTTACCCTACTATTTACGAATTGAGGGTTTTGTTTAATAAAAAAAAAAAAAATTTTTGTTCTCACTGTTCTTCGGATTCCCCAAGAACAGGTAAGAGGTTTTGAACTAACGCCATTGACGATTAATTGTTCGTTTGGTATTTTGTTGTTTTTTTGGTGGCCGGATCTTGTAAAAAAAAAAAAAAAAAAAAAAAAAAAAAAAAAAAAAAAACAAAACAGTATAGGTTTCTTTGAAGAGAGTCGGCGGAAAGGAGTTTCCGTCTCTTGTTGGTTTTAGGGTTAGGGATGAAAAATTACGGTTTGGTCCCTGGAAAATTTCGTATTAGGTCCCTAAATTTCTGTAACTTCAGATTAGGTCCATAATTTTCTGTAACTTCAGATTAGGCCCCTAAATTTTCTGTAACTTCAGATCAGGCCCCTAAATTTTCTGTAACTTCAGATTAGGCCCCTAAGTTTTTGTAACTTCAGATTAGATCCCTAAGTTTCTGTAACTTCAGATTAGGCCCCCTAATTTTCTGTTTTTTTGTATTAGGCCCCTAATTTTCTGTTTTCTTTCGTTTAGAACCCGAACTTTGTTTATTCAAATTTATTTAGTCCAATTTTATAACTTAGTCTCTAATTTAGTGACTTAAAGACTAGAATATAATTTTTTTTTGGGCTAAATAATTTTAGATTATTAAATATTTAGACAATCAATTCATTTAATTGCAATTGTTTTGTTTTAATTACAA
The DNA here is from genome assembly GCF_041381405.1 of Jatropha curcas. Classification (NCBI taxonomy): domain Eukaryota; kingdom Viridiplantae; phylum Streptophyta; class Magnoliopsida; order Malpighiales; family Euphorbiaceae; genus Jatropha; species Jatropha curcas. Next base: position 23,861,186 of record NC_143151.1, read on the forward strand.
TTAAATGAATTAATTTGTCGACTTGAGATTAAATTTTGGAGTGATTAAGTCCCTATTGTGTTTGATATTTGTTAAAATAAATTGATTTGATCAATAAGTCACCAAAGTGACCTCTATTGCTTGAATTGATTTATTTTAGAATATTAGACAGGTGTATTAGAATTCGTTGCGGATAGTTAATCGGCCCAAAGGAAGGTTGCTATCTGGCTGAGTTTTGAATACATGTTTGGCAATAAATATGTGATAATTGTTTGATTATTTTCCATGACAATGATATATCGGCCCAAAGGAAGATTTATTATTTGTCAGGACTATGTTATCAATATTTGATTGCTGCATTGAGATACTAATTGCAAGTTAATGTTTTACATCCAAAGATGAGAATATTAATGTTGTGTCTGTATCTTATTTCCATTTTTTGATCTCTACTTATGTGAATTGTTTCATTTGTGGATTGTGAGCTTATACTTATCTATTTGTTTATTTTCTCTGATGTCAGCTAACATGTCATTTAATCCTGATTGTGTCCCTAAACTTGAGGGATCAAATTTTGAGTCTTGGAAATCAGATATTATGATCTTTCTGGGCTGTATGGATTTGGATCTTGCATTCAGGATGGACGAACCTGCTCCTCTTACTGATACGAGCACTGATGTTCAAAGGGTTCAGTATGAGAAGTGGGAGCGTTCTAATCGCTTAGGTCTGATGATCATGCAGAAAGGAGTCCCAGAACATGTTCGAGACTCTGTCTCAGCTGAAAAGAACAATGCTCAAAACTATCTTGCCGAGCTGGAGAGGGCTTATGTCAAGAATGACAAAGCCGAAGTGGGAACACTTTTAGGAAAATTAACCTCCATGAAGTTTGCTGGCAATGGTGGTGTTCGGGAGCATATTCTTAGCATGTCTCAGATTGCAAAGAGACTGAAGGCGCTGGGTATGGCTTTACCAGATGACCTTTTAGTCCATTTGGTTATGAATTCTCTTCCTTCTCAGTATGGACAAATTAGGACTTCCTATAATTGTCAGCCGAATAAATGGACTCTTAACGAGCTCATTTCTCATTGTGTTGATGAGGAGGAAAAGATGAATTCTAACAAAAGAGAGAGTGCACATTTTGTTTCTTCAGCTGGGAAGGGTAAGAACAAGAAAAGAAAGAGGCCTTCTGCAAAGCCTGTTGAAAAGGCTATTGAGAAACCTGCTGCTGCTACTGCTGTAGATCCAGTACAAAAGAAGCCTTATGTGCCAAAATGCTTCTTTTGTGGAAAGACGGATCACTTGAGAAAGGATTGTCCTAAATTTGCTATTTGGCTTGCAAAGAGGGGTAAGTACCTTGTTTTAGTCTGTTGTGAAGTTAATTTAACTTCAGCTCCTAAAAACACTTATTGGATGGATTCTGGTGCTACCGCTCATATAAGTGTTTCATTGCAGGGCTGCCTCAACTACAGAAAGCCAACTGACGGTGAAAGATACGTCTATGTGGGAAATGGCGATCTGGTTGAAGTAGAGGCAATTGGACATTTTAGATTATGTTTAAGTACTGGCTATTTTTTGGATCTTATAGATACTTTTGTTATTCCCTCTTTTAGAAGGAATTTGATTTCTGTTTCCTTTTTGGACAAATCTGGTTTTCATTGTTCTTTTGGAGACAGTGTATTCACTTTATCTATGAATTCAAAAGTTTTGGGTACTGGTTGCTTGAATGAATGTGATAATCTATATATGTTAGACATTGATACTAGTTATCATGAATCCCTGCATGTTACTACAAGAGGTACCAAAAGAAAGTTGAATATTGATAACTCAGCTGTACTTTGGCATAGACGTTTGGGTCATGTATCCAAATCAAGAATTGAGCGTCTTGTTTCTGATGGTATCTTAAATACACTTGATTACACAGGTTTGGATTCTTGTATTGAGTGTATTAAAGGAAAACAGACTAAACAAAAGAGACTAGGTGCCATTCGGTCATCCAATGTTTTAGAACTGATTCATACAGATATTTGCGGTCCATTCCATATTGCAACTAGAAATGGCCAAAGATATTTTATATCATTCATTGATGACTATTCTCGTTATGGTTACTTATATCTCATTCATGAAAAATCTGAGTCTTTGGACGTGTTTAAATCTTATAAAGCCGAAGTTGAAAATCAACTAGGAAAGAAGATTAAATCTGTTCGATCTGACCGTGGTGGTGAATATTATGGTAAATATGACGGTTCAGGCGAACAACGTCCAGGACCTTTTGCGCTTTTCCTACAGGAATGTGGAATTGTCCCTCAATATACAATGCCTGGTACTCCCAGCATGAATGGTGTATCTGAGAGACGTAATAGGACTCTTATGGATATGGTAAGGAGTATGATTAGTCATTCTACTTTACCAGAGTCTCTGTGGGGTGAAGCGTTAAAGACAGCAGCTTATCTTCTCAATAGGATTCCATCTAAAGCAGTTGCTAAAACACCTTATGAACTTTGGACTGGACGTAAGCCTAGTCTAAAGCATCTTCATGTTTGGGGATGTCCAGCTGAAGCAAGGCCTTACAAGCCGAATGAAACAAAACTGGACTCCAAAACTATCAGCAGCTACTTTGTTGGATATTCTGAGCGGTCTAGGGGTTACAAGTTTTATAATCCTACTTCCAGAACTTTTTTTGAAACGAGAATTGCAACATTTTTTGAGGATGTTGATTTTGGAGGGAGAAATAAAGAAAGAAACATTGTCTTTGAAGAGGAACCAAGTAAGGATGATTCGGTTCTCATTCCTTTTGTTGTTTCTGATAGCGTACAGACTCCAGTTGCTCCTGTCACTATTCAAGATCCAATTCAAGACAATGCTATTCTTCCTCAAGAACAAATTCAACAACCTCAAGAATTAGAGTCTGTTCAAATGCCTTTGAGGAGATCTACTAGGGAGAGAAGAAGTGCTATTCCAGATGATTATATAGTGTTTCTTCAGGAACATGAGGATACTGTAGACATGATAGATGATGATCCAGTTAGTTTTTATCATGCCATGCAGAGTTCTGACTCTCATAAGTGGATTGAGGCAATGAACGAAGAGTATAAGTCTATGCAAGACAATCAAGTTTGGGATCTTGTTCAATTACCTGAAGGAAAGAAACCCATTGGTTGCAAATGGATATTTAAAACCAAAAGGGATTCTCAAGGTAATGTGGAAAGATATAAAGCACGTCTTGTAGCAAAAGGCTTTACTCAAAAGGAAGGGATTGACTATAAAGAAACCTTCTCTCCAGTTTCTTCGAAGGATTCTTTTAGGACAATCATGGCCTTAGTTGCAAATCTTGATCTTGAGCTTCATCAAATGGATGTTAAGACTGCGTTTCTCAATGGCAACATTGATGAAACAATATATATGGTGCAACCAGAAAGTTTTATAATTGGAGATCCAAAACATCTGGTATGCAAATTAAAGAAATCCATTTATGGACTCAAGCAAGCTTCTCGTCAATGGTACTTTAAATTCAACCAAGTAATTGTCTCGTTTGGCTTTGAGGCAAATACTGTTGAAAATTGTGTGTACCATAAGTTCAGTGGGAGTAGGTTTATCCTTTTGGTCTTATATGTGGATGACATACTTCTTGCTACTAATTGTAAAGTCTTGCTACATGAAACCAAAGTTTTTCTTTCAAAGCATTTTGAGATGAAAGATTTAGGTGAAGCTTCTTTTGTTTTAGGGATTCAGATACATCGAGACCGTTCTCGAGGTATTCTTGGATTATCACAAAAGAGCTATATTGATAAAGTGCTCAAGAGATTTAGTATGCAGAATTCTAGACCATTGGATACCCCTATTGCAAAAGGTGATAAATTTAGTAATCAACAATGTCCAAAGAGTGAACTTGAAATTCAGGAAATGCAAAAGGTTCCTTATGCGTCAGCTGTAGGAAGTCTTATGTATGTTCAAGTTTGTACTCGTCCAGACATTTCTTTTATAGTTGGCATGTTAGGTAGATATCTCAGCAATCCAGGAATGGATCATTGGAAAGCAGCCAAAAGAGTCATGAGATATCTTCAGAGGACTAAGGGACATATGCTCACATATAGGAGATCAGATCAGCTTGAGATCATTGGGTATACTGATTCTGATTTCGCTGGATGCCAAGATAGTAGAAAATCCACATCTGGCTACGTTTTTCTATTGGCTGGCAGTGCTATTTCTTGGAAGAGTGTGAAACAAACTCTAGTGGCAACCTCCACCATGGAAGCTGAATTTGTAGCATCTTATGAGGCATCCAATCAAGCTATTTGGCTGAGAAACCTTGTCACTGGGCTGCGTGTAGTAGGTGGAATAGAAAGACCACTGAAGTTGTATTGTGACAGCAAGTCAGCCGTTTTATTCTCCAACAACAACAGGAGCTCTTCTCGATCAAAACACATTGAGATTAAGTTCTTGGCTGTGAAGGAGAGGGTACAGAGTGGACAGATATCCTTAGAGCATATTGGAACAAACTCTATGATTGCAGATCCGCTTACAAAGGCAGTGATACCGAAAGTTTTCCATGAGCACACCGCTCATATGGGTATCGTTTTGTTTGAGACTGTCTAGTTTTAGTGGGAGTTTGCTCTTTATGCATACATTATGTTTTTGAATGCTCTATTTTGTTTTGGATATGTTTTATTATGAAATTTTGTTGAGTACTCATTTTGGTTGATGGTTACACTCTGTATTACTATTATTGTTTTGCTTGATCTCACTTTTGTTGGTGACCAGTTGGAAACAGACATGATGATCACATTACATGTAGTTTTCATGCTACACTTCTATAATGAATCTATGTCATTTAGGGGTATTGGTAATGTAGTTGATGATGAACTTAGTCATGAGATCTATGGCGAATGTTTCTTCAGCTCTTTATCAATATAACTAATGGACGAGATTGTTTTTGGATACCTTGTATGACTGCGTTTGTTGAGCTCATTTTGGTGTATGTATTTTATTTAACATATGTTCGCCCAAGTGGGAGATTGTTGGATTTAATTTTCTATTGTGGGCTTAATATGTAAAATTAAATATGTACAGCAGTCCAATTGTAAAGTCAATTTCAAATGTGGTCTTGATTGTGAATAATTGACTATTGAGGTATCAACTAATTATAGATATTAAGTGTAGAGACCATTATATAATTCCTATTTCGTTAAAGGACCGAAATAGGAATTGTACTAACCCTACAGGTATATAAAGGTCGTGGTCCCCAGAGGAGTTGAATATACGATTCAGTTTTACGTTCCTTTCGTATTGCTTCCGCTAAATCGATTCTTCAATTCTCTGGAAGGCTGCAAACCTAATTTTATACATCAAGATCGACGAACAACGATGTCAGGTACGCAACCTTTTCTTATTCAATCTATTTTGTTGAATCTAGTGGTTTGCACGATCTAGGTTATTATTGAATTATTTGAGATTAATTCTTACAAATAATACACGAAAAACCATTATGAAAATGACGACGATAACCTTAAAAAAAAAAAAGGATTAACCAAAACTCATAATCTATCAAAATAAATAGATATGAGAACATATATCCAAAATATATTAAACCAAATAGATCTGAAATATTTACTCAAAATTTATATCAAAACTAGTTGAAGGCTTGCACTTTGCGCAGGTTGATTGCTTTATTGCTGTATATTATATTTTATAAATTGACTTTAATATATTATTAAAATATCTATTTTTCCCATAGTTTGTATTACTAAATTAGCATATTATAGAGATTTAAAAATTATAAAATTTAATATCCTGTTTAGATAAATTTATATAGATAATTTAAACATCGTATATTAGCATAAATAATTTTATGAAATTTGTACGATTCAAATAATTTAATATGGATAATATATAGATAAATATTATTTCTAATTTAGTTATTATAAAATATAGAAAATATAAAAAATTAAATATTAATATATAATATTCCAAATAAAAAGTTATTTTAGTTTAATTTGATGTATAGAACTTAAAAATAGATTCAAAATAGAAAGATTTATACAAAACAAAGTCTTAACTATTTATATCTATATTTTTATTTAAAAAATTTGAATTCAAAATTTTTAAAGACCTAACTTTTAGGTTTTAATATATATATATATATATATATATATATATATATATATATATATATATATATATATATATATATATATAACCACAATATTAGTTAAATAGTAAAAGAAAAAAGAAAATTTCAATAATTTCTTAAAAGGAAAAATAATAACTAAAAATATCAAAATCTTTAAAAATGCTATACATAAAAATTAAGAAGATAAAATATATATATATTTTTTTAAAGTAAAAAAGTAAAAAATTAATATTGAGTCTGTCCTTCTATTGGATTTTCAAATACAAAGGAACATGATCTGCAAATAAATAAAAAAAAAACAGAGAAATCCATAAAAAATTCCTTCTATAAATAGAAAAAGAAAAAGAATGAAAAAAAGAGATTAATAAATTAATTACCTCAGTCGGAAAAGATAGTTATATATCTGATCAAAGAGTTAATATTATCGTACTTCTACTATTTAAAATCTGAGAACAACAATAACATATATATAAAAATAAATAAATAAATAAACACAACACAATCAAAACACAAGAATTGAAAACAAAATAATTGAAAGTGGCAACAAAAAAATAAAACAAAAAAGCCATTGTGAAAGAAAATTATCGAATAGGGGTATTTATAGATAGATATAGGTATACAGATAGAGATAAAAAAAAAAAAAATCAAAAAGTTTTAAAGGTTAAATTTTAAAAATTTAATAGTTTCAAAGTGGTTATATGTTGAGAAAAGAATTTTCTAATATATATATATATATATATATATATATAAAGGAAAATGTAACGCCCCATTTTTCTTGTGTTTTAATAGTAGTTTACCGGTCTGTGAATAGTACCACCGGTCCGGAAGTTGGTATTATTTTTTGTCCGGAAAAATTACTATTTATGTTTTATATTTTATTTAACATTTTTGGAGCATGTATGCATGGTTTTTATGGGTAGAAAGTAAGTAAGGAATATTTTTGGAGAATTTAGATAATTAATGAATAGTGAATTATGGTGCTATATTAAGTAAGGAAATTTGAGCAATTATTTTTATGGAGGAAATTTGAGAAATTATTTTTATGGAATAAATTAGAGAGTTTTGTGGAGATAAATAATATTTTGAAGGAATTTAATTGGAGAATACTTGGAGAAAAGACCAAAACACCCTCCAATTTGGAGAAAAGACCAAAATACCCTTAGTTGCTTTATTAAAGGCAACCATCAATTATTGACCCCCAAATTTTGCCATCTTCTTCTACTTTTCCACGTTTCCTCTTCCTCCTCCTCCTCCTCCTTCTTCTTCTTCTTCTTCTTCTTCTTCTTCTTCTTCTTCTTCATTTTCTTCAATTCTTACCAAGTAAACACATTAAATTCACCCATCCAACTTGATTTAAGCACTAAATATTAGAGAGTGAAGCTAGAGAAGTCATTTTTGGTGACTAATTTCAAGGAATTTGGTGATTTTCCTACTTGGATCAAGTAAGTGATTTTATGATAATCTCATTATTTTTGGGTTTAGAGTTGTCTTTTAGCATATACATGCTTAATCATGCTCCAATTACTTCTTTTATTTGTTTTCTTTGTTTGATTTTGAGTTTTTTTCCATGTAGAGGGTGGAGAGCCTTCTAATAAGGATAAAGGCAAGACCAAAGCTTGAGAAGCTTTGATTAAAGCTTGAGAAGCTTTGATTAAAGCTTGTTAAAGCTTGTTTTGAAGGTTAGTGTTCATAAACACACTTACCTTATTCAAAATTTTGATTTTGTGCCTTTATGCTATTATGTGTATATTTTGAGATTTTGTATGAAATGATTGATTTGTTGAATTTTGGTTGCCATTACATGCTCTTGGATGATGTTTGATGAGTATTTATGCTGTGGTAGACATTTCTACCTTGTATCTTTGTGGTTCATGTCCCTTTCATGGCTAAAGTAAACTGAATTTGGGGAAAACGAGATTTTGAGTGTGATTTAGGACCATTTTTCAGTCCTTTCTAATTTCCATCTGTGCCTAAGTCCTTCATAAAAGTTGTAGGTCTATCTCTTAGCTTTCCAACCCATCCTCTTTTGTCCAATTTGGAGACATATAACTCAACTTATGGCTGAAACACTCAAACTAACTCTGTTTGTGTCGGGCCACATGCATCACTGAATTGAGTGCCCATTTTGACCACTATAATGACAAGATTAGGTTCTGAGTTCTTCATAAAAGTTGTTTCCCTGTGTCTTGAGAATTCTCTCGTTCTGGATTGGTTTAATTTGAGTGTGGGGTTTAGTAGGAATTCAATAAACAATGGACTTGGTTCTGCTGAATCAGGTCTAGTCTGTTAGTCTGTATTCCTAGCTTTGTTTTGTTATCTTTCATTATTGATCTGGGCTGTGATCCCTTCATAACATTTGTAGGATTTTGTCTTAGCTTTCTAATGACTCTGATTTCATTTAATTTGGAGACCCATAACTCAAGTTATGTTTTAAAAACATAGCAAGGGTCAATGTTATTTTTATGCTGGAATTTTTCTATGTTAAGTCATTTTGTTTAAGTATGAGAATTTTTATGAATTACTTAAGTATAAATTAAGTTTTTATTATGAGAAGACTAAAGAACATGAATTTTATGAGAAATGTTTTTGGGCTCTAATATACTTGGTGTGGATTTGATGCATGATTTGATTTTATTATGTATGATGAGCATGCTCGGCATTTAATGCCATTATGATAAGAAGCTATGATCATATGCTAGGCACGTGGGTGTCTTATGTTAGGGCGGACGCGCTCTATATGTTATGAAAAGGTTGGCGACCTAAGGCCATTATGAATAAGCTATGAAAACTTATCTGCTTCTTTTTCTCCTAAGTGTATGTGAGCCCTTATAAAATAGTTTTAAGGAAGTGAAATAAATGAGATCACATTATGTTAATAACTCGTAGTTTACCATAACTTATTTATGATATCAAATGAATTTCTAAAGCATGATGTGTTGTTGTACATATGTACTGTATGTTCAAATTTAATGATTTTATGTATATAAATGATTTTTAAGTATGTTGTCATCACAACATTGATATGTTGTGTTTTATGAGCACCACTGAGTTTTATACTCAGCGCGTTGAATTTATCACGCGCAGGTTGGAAATTGTGCTTGCTGTTTAAAGACCTGAAGAGTAGCATCAGAGCTGAAGAGATATTTTGGTAGTTACCTAGTATTTTTTTTTTTTTTTTTTTTTTTTTGTAACTAAAAATTATGGCATGTATAAGTATTACATTTTTGGAGACTGTATTATTTCATTTATAACTTAAGCATGTTATTGTAAATTATTTTGGTGTATATATATTGGGAGATAAACTTGGACTTATTTAATGGTTAGAACATTAGAAGTTGATATGTTTAAATGAATGTATTGAATTGATCAATATTATAATGTTATTGAGGATATGAAATGATAGAAGTGCTCTTGTGTTGTTATTGGAGTTTGATGGGGTTTGGAGTTTGGAATTGGAAGTGCTTTGTATTCATATGTTTGGCAACTTCTATTTTTAGGGAAAACTCTTGCAGTTTTTCTGTAGGACTCTCCCAAATCATTTTCAAAACAAAATAGTATTACTTGCTAAACTTATGAATACTAAGTCACGTCTAATTCATAATATGATTGTATGGTTTATATGTAGGTTAGGACGGTGCCTCCGGCACCGAATGTGACATCCACCGTCAGGTCTTTCGGGATCGGGCGGCGGGTGTTACAGAAAAAAAAGGAGAAAAAAAAATTCAAAAATTTATAAAAATAAATGGATCATTTTGTCCTATATACGACCCACTTAACATTTTATAGGATTTTTAAATTTTAACCTATTTAACTTTAATCATATTTAAAAATAAATTTTCACATATAAAATGCATAAATTCTTCCAAATTCATAACTAAAATAAAAAAATAATACAACAATAAAATTTAAATATATTTTAATTGGAGTATTTATATCTAACACTAAAATTACTTCTTTACTGTTAAATAAACGGGTCAATCGCCTAACCCGCGTGTCAACTTGCGATATGACATATTTATATTCATGTCACAAATGGGTGACTCGTTTATATCACGAACTCATTTAACCTTAACCCTAACCCATTTATTTCGCGTGTGAGGTGAATCATGTTCGAGTGTCATGACCTATTTTGACACTCTAGTATGACCTGCATCAAAAAATGCACACAGAATATTAACGTATTTTTTTTATAATTATAATAATTTTGAGAATTTAATTAATTATATTGAAAGAAGAAATTAAGTATTTTTTATTTTATATTTATGATCTACTATAAATGATTATTTATTTATTTGAAATATTAATGTATTATACTTATTTAGTGTAGTGTGTTTTAAGCGTATGCATGTCCTATTTTTTAAAAAATTATTATATCACGTATGTTCTCATATCTTATGTCTTATGTCCGTGCAACCTAACTCCTGGTATATGAGCCTACTCCATACATCAAGCTAATCAACCAAGATCTTTTTATTGCCAAGAAAAAATGAAGTGTTTTTTAATTTATTTTTGTATCTTTTTTATTAATGAATGATAAAAAAATAAGAAGGAACTAAATTTCTTCTTATTTTTTTTTCAGAAAAAACTTATGTTACTTTTTTTTATAAAAAAGAAAAATAAAATTAATTTTTCCTTACAAATTTTTTTTTTAGTTTTTTATTTTCCTTCTAATTTGAAGAGAAGATTATCAAAAAAATTTTCCTTATATTCCTTTCTTATTTGAAAAAATAGTTTTTGCTTATTAATATTAATTTAGTTTTCTTTTTTTTTTCCCCTATATGACATTATCTGAAAATATAAAACAACTTATTTTCTTACAATTACTGTGTCATTACAACTTATCTTTTTACAATTATGCTGAATAATTGCTCTCCTTAAACTTCACTATTTGAGAGACTTACACTTGACTGTCATTTAAAATAGACTTCTCTGCTTTTATATATTACCAGTTCTTTTATGATGTACATTGCACGTTGACTTTATTCATTTAATTTGTTATTTATATAAATATTAAAGTATAAATTCTTATTTAGATTAAAATAAATACAATGATTGATTAATGCTGCACTTTATATATACAATGAATTTTTTTAACTGTCTTGTAGTGTAATATCTAATCGAAAAGAAAATGATGTTGTAACGTCCCATTTTTCTATTGAATCGAGGCGTTGCTTAGAGTCGAGTCGGGCTGATCCAAAACCCGGTTCGAGCCATTAGAGTCTAGAGTGGGCTAGAATGAAATAAGGAGAAGAAGTGGACTTACTTGAAGGAAACAAAAAGATCAAAGTATAAGGATTAGGACTTGCTTGCACTAAACTATAAAGTTGAGGTAGGAAGTTGTACCATTTTGACACTTGAGGTACCATTTGATAATTTTCACATAAAAATCCATGATATTCTAGAGACTACCCGTGAGTTCCATTTCATTTTCATTTCTTCATCCTTATCTTCATCTTCTTCCTCTACTTTCCTCTTCCACTTTCCTTTCTCCATCACTTTTAATGGTAGTGAAGATGTTAATGGGATTCAAACATTAATTCAACTTCTATTCTATCCAAGTAAGTAAACCTTCTTGATTTTCATACTTGAATCATTTGGTGATATTTTTAGATGATTCATAAGAATTCTCATGTATAGGAGAGGTGAGCTTAAAGGTAGAAGAAAAAGGAAGCTAAGAAGAAGATTCCAAGCTTGTTAAGTGAAGGTGTGATATCTCTTTTCATTTACCATTTTCTTTGCATGAGAAATTGTGTGGTGTGTTGCTAATGAGAAAATATTGCTTCATGTTGAGTGGGAGGACTGGTAATGGTGAGAAAACAGGGGAGGTATTGAATAAATGAAGTAAATAGTGAGTTTATGCTGAAACAGGGGAGTTACTGGTACTGGAAATTTTACTAGTAACTTCATCTTGATTTTGACCCCATTTAATGGTGGAAATAGGAAGTGTCATGGAAGAGTTATTTGTTCCTCTATGTGTTAGCTTTACATGGGTTTTTGAATCATTCAAATCGGAGTTGTATATTGAGAGATATGATCAAAAGAGTACAGACAGTGCAGGCTGGAAAACGCGACGCGCGCGCGCGAATTGCCTGAAGAGGTCACGACTTGTGCCTGAAACTCACTGACTCTCATTTTGCACTGTACGCGACCGCGATTTTCATTTGCGCGCTCACGACTTTCACCTGAAACTCTCTGACTCTCATTTTGCACTGTACACGACCGCGACTTTCATTTGCGCGCTCGCGACTTGGCCCTTGGCCTGTAAGCACTCGCGACCTTCATCGCGCGCTCGCGAATTTGGCCTGGGAACTCACTGTCTCTCATTTTGCACTCTACGCGCTCGCGACTTTCAAGTGCGCGCTCGCGACTTGTGCTCGATAACTCACTGTCTCTCATTTGGTGCTTTACGCGCTCGCGACCTTGCAAGGCGCGCTCGCGACTTGTGTTTTCATGCACTTTTGGACTTCTTTTTCTATGCAATTGGATTTCTTTGCTCACTTTGTATGCCTCCAATCATTTTACAACAAAAATACAACATTAAATCATGTATCAAAACAACATGCAAGCATGCAAATGATGTGAAATGAGGTAAACACAACTTGTAATTGTATTCTATGCAATTGTGAAATGATGTGAAATGGTGTATGAAGTTATGAATTCTATGTAATTGTATTCCTTTCTCAACTTGTATGTCTTCAACCATTTTAAAACAAAAAGACAACATGAACACATGTATAAACACAAAATGCAAGCATGCAAATGGTGTGAAAATAACATGACACAAGCATGCAAGTTATGACACAGTTATTTTGCTTTTGTTTTATCTATTGTCATTCCATTAATATGCTCCATTGAGGTTAGGTAGAAACCAAGTAGATAAGGCTATGTCGCGACATAGGATAGCAGATCTGCGCCCCATACAGTTTGGTACTCCGGCTACAGGCCGTTGAGTGGATATGATTATACAGGCCATAGCAGCCAAGCATACAGTTTCATCCAGTTTCATGCAGTTTTTCTTATCACTTCGGTTTCACTATAACCTTATGGAGCTATACAGTTATATCGACTATAAATTGCATAATCATACAGTATACTAAACAGCAAGAAAGATCATTAAGGGAAAATGAAAGTATCATGATATGTGTGCTTACATTCCATATGTGAGTAAATGTTTTTTTCTACATATGTATGTGCTTATATGTTTCTTCATTCATTGTGATATTCACTGAGTTTAATCAAAGTTGCAGAGTTCATACAACATAAAGAACATCAGGTAAGATTATGAAAGTATCATGTTATATATGCTTACAAGTTTATTTATTTAATTCTTAAGGAGCCATACAGTCTTGAGATGTTATTAATCATAACTTATATGATGTGACTAAAAGTGCATAAGTCATACAGCATAATGAATAACAAGTAAGACAATGAACATATACTGTTATGTAATCTTACATGTTTATTGATTTCATTCATACAACATAATGAACAGCAGGTAAGATCATGATAGTATCATAAGGTGTGAGTTAAGGTTCATGTAAAGGAGTTATGAGATAATTAGAACTAAATTATTGATGTTTATGAATTAGAAGTTTATTCGTTGCTATAAAGAGACATTTATGTTGAAATTTATTGATTCTATGAGTATCAATGCTTTATGAAATTTATATTTTAAGTTAGTTGCCATCGCACTTTGTTTCGTATGTGAATTATGAGCACCACTGAGTTTTATACTCAGCGCGTCGATTTTTATCATGCGTAGGTTGAAGATCGTGGTTGGTACTTGAAGACTTGAGGAGTACGTTCAAAGCAGAAGTGACTAACTTGGTCATAGTAGATTGAGAGTTGTAATATTAAGAATTATGGCATGTATTAAGATTTATGGCATGTATAATTATTACATTTGTTAGAGCTTATGTGATTGGAAATATAATTGAAGCATGTAATTATTGTGGTGTAAGTTTGGAGGAAATGATTGAAATATTTTACTATAGTTGGTATGATTAGGTCATGAAGACTTGATATAGATCATGAATGCAATTAATTGCTGGATTTTCAATGCTATTGAGGATTTATACAGTTATGACTATATATATAAAGTGTTGTTGTGTTATGATGATTAGTTGGAGATATTGAAAGTTTGAAGTTTAATTGGGAGTGTTTTATATTCATATTTAGCATACAGGATGATATCAGCATGACAGGATATAAGTTCAACCAGATTGTAGCGTCTCGGCTCGGTTCATTCGGGTTAACGGGTGGACCGGGAAGGGATGTTACAGATGTTCTACTTCTCCCTTTAATAAAAAATATAATTTTATTGTTAATTAATTATACAAAATCACTATAAATTTGCATTTATCATACTGTAAAATATTCTATAATCTGACGATGCTATGACATTAATTTAATAAATCAAAATCACTTCTCTGCTTTTATATATTACCAGTTCTTTTATGATGTGCATTGCACGTTGGCTTTATTCATTTAATTTGTTATTTATATAAATATTAAAGTATAAATTCTTATTTAGATTAAAATAAATACAATGATCGATTAATATTGCACTTTATATATACAATGAATTTTTTTTAACTGTCTTGTAGTGTAATATCTAATCGAAAAGAAAATGATGTTCTACTTTTCCCTTTAATAAAAAAATATAATTTTATTGTTAATTAATTATACAAAATCACTATAAATTTGCATTCTATAACATTAATTTAATAAATCAAAATCACTTCTCTGCTTTTATATATTACCAGTTCTTTTATGATGTGCATTGCACATTGACTTTATGCATTTAATTTGTTATTTATATAAATATTAAAGTATAAATTCTTATTTAGATTAAAATAAATACAATGATTGATTAATATTGCACTTTATATATACAATGAATTTTTTTAACTGTCTTGTAGTGTAATATCTAATCGAAAAGAAAATAATGTTCTACTTCTCCCTTTAATAAAAAAAATATAATTTTATTGTTAATTAATTATACAAAATCACTACAAATTTGCATTTATCATACTGTAAAATATTCTATAATTTAACGATGCTATGACATTAATCTAATAAATCAAAACTTACTCTGCATAGCCATAAATATAAGATATGACTTTGATCTCCACCTCAATTATTTTCTTTGGATGAAGTTAAACTGAAATTTTATCAATAACATGTAATATTTTGGAACATGCACTTGCACAAAATTCAAAAATAAATTGCTTAAAGTTCTCAATCAACTTTAGGAATCAATATATAAAGTTGTAAACAATAATATTAATAATGGAATGTGCTTTCTCAAGTTTAAAGAAGATATAAATGAAATTAAATTCAAAAATTACACAGTCATATATAAAAAATATTTGAAAAAACATTAAAATTTCAAACGTCTAATTATCTTTATACCTATTTAAAAAATATTTAAAAAATATATCCAATTAAATTATAGAAAAATTAAATAAAATTTCATAAATTAAAAATAAAATAATAAAAATATTAAATAAAAAGAGAGATCTTGAATTTTCACTTTATTTTATTTTTAATATAAAAAAGCTGAAAATAAAAATGATAACAAATTCAAACATTTATAACCTATTTTTTCAAAAAAATTTCATTAGACTAAAAAAAAAAAGAAGGAAAAACGCTATTTTTTTTATATTTGTCAAATACTATAATTTCATAATTCCATTGCTTTTGTTAAATTTAAAAATTTTTAAAATAAAATAATATGCAAATAATTCAAATAAATGTACATCCCTCTTCAAAAAAAATCAAAGAGAAAAATATATTTAAAAATTCAATTTTAGATTTCATTGTAATTAATTAATAGAGTCCAATAATAAAGTGTTTAATTATATTTTAAAAAATTCTGAACATAATAGATTAAAAGAATTTAGGTTTTATTTTCAATAATTGAATTAAAATTTTCAATTTGCTTCCTAAAAAACAATATAACATGAGTATGATTAAGGACATCAAAAATTATTAATTATAAAAATCATTAGACAATAATATTATAAGATCAAATAGAGAATATGTATACATATACATATTTCTCAAATTAAAATGTATAAAAAATCAAACTAAAAGGATATTCAAAAGGATAAATAAACTTATTTTCTAAGATTAAAATGCATAAAAAAATTAATTAAAATAATTCATTAGGAATTTCAAATTAAACTAAGGCTGCTTTAGAAAATTCCATAATTCCCTCCTCTATTCTTATATTTATGTAGATTATAATGGATTATAGATTATATATTATAAATTATAAATTTATTTTATTATCTTTTAAGTTAAAGAGAATAAAATAATATATATAATAAATACAGAAAATTTGTAATATATATTAAACTCTAACATTTAATTTAAATCCTATTGAATAAAATTAAAAATATATATAGTAAATAGAAGAATTTTTAATTTTCATGTATAGACTTATTATATAAGATAAAATAATTAAAAAATATATTTATTAATATATAGTTAACATTAATTATCTATTAAGCATAATATTTAAAATAAAATTTAATTTGGTCATCAATAAAGTTATCTAGAACTTTTTTAAATTTCATTAAGGACCTTATCGAAAATCCTCCTTATTCTCACTTTTATAGATAGTGTAGATATATATATATATATATATATATATATATATATATATATATATATATATATATATATATATATATATATATATGACATAAATTTGAGAATTATTCAAGAAAAATATAAAAATAAAACTAAAAAGGATAAAATTAGAGGGGGTGATTATGGGTGAGAATTCTCACTAGTGGCCCCCAAAAAAAAGATGAAAGAGAGATAGAAAGACTATTGAGGAGAGAAAAGAAGGGTGTAGGGTGTTTATGATTTTTTTTGAGCATCTAAGTTCGCCGTAATTAGTAATTTGGAAATTGTTTAATTTAAAATAACTTTGTTTTCTTTTTGTGAAACAATTTGAAATAATTTCACTATCTCCTTTCTATGATATATTAAAAAAATAATCAAAACTACATAGATTTTATCAGAAGAATAAATGGTACGAAAAGTTTTTGGGACGGGTCGAGCCGGAATGTAACTATTAAATTTATGTCTAGTTTTTTCAGAGAGAAAATTTGTAATAACTTTCTAGAACGAGCCAAGATTTTCACAGTTCAGTATACACCCTAATTTTTTATTTCCTATTTAGCCAGTGTTTATCTTTTTAATTAGGCTTTCTTATTTTTATATTTACTTGATTTTTCTTAATTTTAATATTTTTCCTATTTAAACTAAAAGGTTCCCACACGATATATAATCCAATGAATATATGATGTTTTGACAGTTTATTCAAGAATACAATATTTTCTCTCAATTTTATGTCTATATTTCAGTGTCTAAAACTTATTATTATTTCAAAGGCATAATGATAAGTACAACTTGCTTATGTCTTTGGAAATAATTATAAGATGTGCCATTCAAGTCCTCTCTATTACAAAGATTATCACTAATTTAATTAATTTTATTCAAAAGAGAGGGTTATTTCCTATTATGTAGTTCACAACATTATTTTGGTCCATTGTTTCTCCCATGTATAAAAAAAATTATAAGATGTAATGAATGGAAGGTCTCGAGTTTGAATCCTTTCGACCTCTAGAGTTTTCACTAATTTAGCGAGTTAAGAGTAGGGTTATACTGTGCGATACACCATGTTATTTTGGTTGGCAACTTAGATAAGAGAAAAAATTATATTAATCTTCAATTATCCATGAAAAGTCAAAACATTATATATTTATTGCGCAATACATGGTATCCCTAATACAAACATTTAATTTAAATAAAAAGAATACTAGAATTAAGTAAAACTAGTTAAATAGGAAAGAAATAGTAACAAAATTGGAAAATACTAAATAGAAAAGGAAAAAAAAATCTAAGAAAATATTTGAAAGACAAGAAAAATTGAAACAATCCGAAAATTTAATTTCATAGAATTTTTATTTAAAAATAAAATTTTTATTTCAACCAATAAGATTACACCAGCTAGTATTTTATTATTGCTAAACTAGACCCGTAAACCAATTTGATTTTTTCGAAAACCAAGCTAATTGAGCCAAATCATAGAATTAGACCAAACCGGTTCGAATCGAACCGGAATGGTCTAGAAGCCCAAGATTTTTCTTTCTTTTCTTTTTCTTTTTTTTCTTTTTTTTTCTTTCCCCTTCTCCTTCCTTGCGCCAGTGCCAGCGCGCGACCTCGCTGCCTCTCCTCTCTGGTTTTCCGACCACCAGAACCAGCGCCTCCTCGCCGTCGACTCCTCGCCGCAGCAGCCCGCCTTCCTTCCCTTCTCTCCGTTTCCGTTTCTGGTGAGCGCAAGAGTCACAGCGAAGCTGGGGACCTTAGCGCGATCGAGACAGTCGCGTCTCCGTCCTTCCCTCCGAGCAACTCCGACTATACTCTCCGGCGAGGTAAGTTGATTGTCCTCCCATTTCACTCCTTTAGAAATCATTTTGCATAGATTAGGCGATTTAACGCAGGAATTGATCAAAATGGGACTTAGGGATTTAAGAAATAAAAATTGGGATTTTGTTAGATATTGACATAAATTGCAGTAGTTGGCTATAGAACTGAGTTCTATATGAAATTTGCTGCGTCTTGGCGTAAGAATTGCAAGATTTAGGAACCAAGGTACCTCCGGCCACCATAGACGGCGGCGACAGCGGTGGATTCGGTGACTAGAATTCCTCATAGGCAGTATATACCAATTTTTACATAGAATCTAGTTTTGCAATTAGTTTTGCACTTTGATATTGTATAGTGTTCGAATCATTAGACGACAGAAATCGAAAATTAGTCTTCTAAGCCGTAAATATCACAGAAAGTTAAATTAAGGAGGGGTTGGTAGAAATGCAGTAACTAAGTTATTGGGTATTCTAATCACATGAATAAATTGGTTGTTAGCTTATTTTGTTAGCATGACTTGAGATTAAATCGAAGTTATACTTGGCTTATTAAAAGAAAATCTAGGATTTAGTGTTGTAAATAATTGGTTATAGGTCCTGAAATATAAATAGGTGCAGTCAAACAAACCATTTATTTGATTGTGATTAAATTTGAAGGGTGAAAATCAATGATGGGTAGGCATATAAATAAGACTTATTGATTCAATTTAAGAAATTATTTTGTTTTTACTTATTAAGTAATTCATAGTAAATTATGGATTCAAGATATTGATTTTATAATTACTGTATAACGAAGAATGGTGGGTTGATAATGATAGGAGGATGGGGATTTTATTTAAAGTTCTTTGCCTGGTGGATGGGCTGCCGATCGTTCTACGGTAATTTAAACTAGATGTTGAGTATGATTAAGGAGAGATGTTGTCGGGTGTTCGGCGGAATATTTAAAAGCTAATAGGCCAAGTGTATTATTAGAAATCATTAGTTGACTAATAGAGTTATAATAGGATACGAGTTACTATTGATTAAATTTATGGGTGCAAATAAGTGTAGTACAAAAACTTAGTAAATGCTAATAATTATACTAAGATAAGATGAATAAATATTCTACTAATAAATCAAATAGATTATAAGTTAGAATTCAAACATTGATCGAGAAATCTTAAACACATAACTTCAACTGGGAAAATACGACAATTGCATTTAAGATAGTATACCATTTGTTTGAACTATAGGATAGTTTATAAGCTGGTCTTTAAAAGATTTCGATATTATTTCAGCAAGTAGCATTGTAACTAGAACATAAAATTGTAATATCTGTAATTGTGTTCTTATATGTATATAGATATATAAAAGATTTCATTTATTTGTCAATTAGCTAAAGAAGCTGATTATATTTATGTGAAGCAAAGAATGTTCAGTAATATTATTGGAACACGTTTGAAGATTATTATAAGTTGTGAATTAATAGTTGAATGTTGACATTATTATTTGGATGGAGGAAGGGAAATTTAACTGTTTGATCGCCCGACGGATGGGCTGTGTGCATTGAATGATTAATATATATATTATTGTGATATTTGAGTAGGTAAATAGCCCAATTTTTAGGGGAGGTGCTGCCGAAATTTCGATAGAACTTAGACTAGTCTTAGTTAACAATATAAAGTAATAGGTTTATTTAGAATAATTCTATAACTTAATACATAGTAAATAAAGTATTCTAATTATTTATTCTATCATTGTTGTTTATTGTTAATATTATTTATTTATTTGCATTTGAGTATGAATGTCTAATTGTGTATTGTATTCCGATGTTTAACTTTGCAATATTTCTGCAATTAATTGCAATGCTTGATTAGTTGTGATGTGACAATGCCTTGCTTTGTTTGTGTGGAATTGGGATGAAGTGGGTCACCATGGGTTTGTGAGACTGTTTCTGTTATACGGATCCTGATTCTGATTCTGTTATATCCTGATTCTGTTATATGGATCCTGATTCTGTTTCTGTTAGCCGGGTAAATGGGAGATCGGCGCCCCCGTGTGCACCTACCGTTACCGTTATTGTTAACCACAGGCTGGCTTCTTTATTGGGCGCACCGGATAATCTAGATTTGATCGCAGCCCGCAGGGTGGCCTCCTGTTGTGAGCGCCTGATGATCTAGATTTGATGGAGACGACCGGGTTGCCTCCTGTTGGTATGGAAAAGAAAAGAGAGAATGGAAAAATAATGAGAGGGCTGGTCAAGTGAGGATTAGACCGGTCGGCCAGTATGGGGGATCGGCTCCCTGGTGCACATGTGAGAGGATGAGCCATGTGGGAGGACGGCTCATCGGGGGTTCGGTGACTCCACTGACTAATTTCCACGTGATGTGATTATATGAAGATGTTAATAATTGTGAGTGCTGGTGATATGCCATTTGTGTGACTGGCTGTGTGAGCATATACCTAGTCGGATGACTAGGTTGATATATTTATACAATTGTGTGAATGCGTGTGTTGTGCAATAATTATTATTCATTAATAAACTCACATCTCTTTTGTTCTAATCTTTCAGGAAGTAGCATTTTCTAAATCCCAGCTATAACTCTGCTCTTCGCCGTTAAAAAAGAAATTCGCTAATTTTAGTATTGATCAATTAAATAGATAAATGTCCGAAGACTTATATGTATACATCCGTCAGTAAACTCCGCAGTTATAGAACTTGTATACTTTTAAGTTGTGTATTATTATAGATGGAATAATTCTGTGAGCCTGTATTATAACTATAGTGTATTGTAAGCAGGGGAATTTGTAAATGTTTAAAATTTTATTGAGATAGCAAATTTGTAGTGTTTCAGGCTTACTACGGGCCTCGGGGGCCTTAAGCTTACCTGGGCCCTAGTGCCGGTCCGGTCCATGGAAATGGGTCGTGACAAAGTTGGTATCAGAGCTTAGGTTAGGGTTCTAGGACACAACTGCGAAGTATAGGAAATTTCTTTATGTTGGGATCGGCCGTAACCAACATAAGGAAGGAAACTTGTGATTTTCCTCCCTAGGGAATAGAGTAATACCTGATGGTAGTGGATTGGCCTGATCACCCAGTACACTACTTTTCATGCGAGCTCTATTCCTATAGTGAATAGGATGGTGTAGAGAATAAATAGATTTTTTCATTTGTATGGTGGATTGATGAATTTTGGGTGATTAGGAATCGGTATTTTAGTATTCAGTTCGGCTACTGAATTTCTTTAAAATTTCTTTTTATTGTTTTATTTACTTGATATTGATATTTAAATTTAAAACCTCATTTTTATTTTGAATTCAAATTGTGTTATGATGAATAAATTGAAAATTGATTATTTATATAGAAAATTATTTTTGAAAGTTGTCTATTTATATCACGGGGCCAGTTAGGTGAAACAACAAGGTAAGTTGATCGTGAGTATGGTTAGAACTTAAAAAGAAAGTTTTAAGAAGAACAAGATTAAAGGTAGTAATGAGAAATGGTGATGTTAATAAGAAGTAAGTAGACAATTAATAGTTGAAATAAGGACACAAATGTTGGAAAAGTTTGAGGAGACAACTTTAGTTTAGAAGCGAGGTTGCAAAATAAATGGAAGGAATAATATTAGGAATGGACTTGAATGGTTTAAGGATATAGAAATGGTATATGTAACAAGGTGTAATATATGCTAGGAGCAAGTGGTAGACAAATCAAAGTAATTTATAAATATCTTACTCGATTTGAATAAGAGAATATTGTTTGATTAAGGACAAATGAGATAGGTAAGTTAAATATAAAGTTGACTCACGTTAGTGATAGGTAGACGTATGGCTAATTAAGACTTTTAATTAAACGTTAAGACTATAGTTTAGAAATTTCTAGTCCATGATATGGACAGAAAAGTGAGAAGTTATTAGTATATATGCATTAGGCGATAAAAAGCTAATGAGATTGATTTGATGTGATATTTGGGTGTTAAGATAGCATTAGGTCAGGACTTAAGAAATTTTTATAGAAGACATTTGTATTGATGTGTAATTTGATGAAAGCGTATAGTTAGAGTAAATAATAAGTTTTAGATTGAAATGTTGGTGATTAGATAGATCACGATTAACAATGATTAATAGACGAAATAATTAATAAGAATACTCTAATATATCTAGAATGGATTAATAGGCAACATAAGCACAATGGAAGGTTATCAAATGAGATTTGGGCTATTAACTGAAATTTGAACGATTAAAAGATGTTATTATGAAAGTCGATTTTAGTGGTAAGTATTAAGATAACTTAAGGAATAAGTACCAGAAAGAGACGCTGGCGGTTAAGTGGAAGGAGTGAAAATTTTTATAGGAGTGAAATAGCTAGGGGCCGCAGTGATCTAGGAGCTATATAACAGATGAACTAGTCTATGGTAAAGATATCATAGGGACAATCGAATTGGTATAGATGAGAAACAAAGACAGTTATTTCGAAGTGCCCTATGATATAATAGACAACGGAAGTAACAAACGATTTTTCTTAAAGTTTTGAATTAAAGTAATAAGTTCTTGAATATTTGATTAATAAGAGTTTTAGTAAGTATATATGTAAATTAAATGAGATAATTTTTATCACTATATATAAAATCAAATTTCAATTATTTTTTGTTTTCGTAAGCTATGAATTATTATTATTATTATTATTATTATTATTATTATTATTATTATTATTATGCATGTTACTGCTAAACTCGGTTTTATTGAACGACTTTCTAAAGATTTCAGTAGCTGACTGATAATAGAAATTGGAGGTTATAGTAATAGACTTAAGTTTCCTGTGAGTTTTAATCAAGTGACAATAAATGTAATAGATGGTTGAACGAATACATTTTGAGTGTGATGGAACCTTGTTTGCTAGTTTAAGGGGTTTGAGTTATAATGAAACCATCCATTCATTATTCTTGGATGTCAATCAAATGATAATTTGTTTGTTAAATATCCTTACATGCTTTCTTTTCTAGTTGCATTCCTATTTCTTGCTCATTTCTAAAATTCGAGGACGAATTTTTTTATAAGGTGGGGAGATTGAAACAATCCGAAAATTTAATTTCATAGAATTTTTATTTAAAAATAAAATTTTTATTTCAACCAATAAGATTACACCAGCTAGTATTTTATTATTGCTAAACTAGACCCGTAAACCAATTTGATTTTTTCGAAAACCAAGCTAATTGAGCCAAATCATAGAATTAGACCAAACCGGTTCGAATCGAACCGGAATGGTCTAGAAGCCCAAGATTTTTCTTTCTTTTCTTTTTCTTTTTTTTCTTTTTTTTTCTTTCCCCTTCTCCTTCCTTGCGCCAGTGCCAGCGCGCGACCTCGCTGCCTCTCCTCTCTGGTTTTCCGACCACCAGAACCAGCGCCTCCTCGCCGTCGACTCCTCGCCGCAGCAGCCCGCCTTCCTTCCCTTCTCTCCGTTTCCGTTTCTGGTGAGCGCAAGAGTCACAGCGAAGCTGGGGACCTTAGCGCGATCGAGACAGTCGCGTCTCCGTCCTTCCCTCCGAGCAACTCCGACTATACTCTCCGGCGAGGTAAGTTGATTGTCCTCCCATTTCACTCCTTTAGAAATCATTTTGCATAGATTAGGCGATTTAACGCAGGAATTGATCAAAATGGGACTTAGGGATTTAAGAAATAAAAATTGGGATTTTGTTAGATATTGACATAAATTGCAGTAGTTGGCTATAGAACTGAGTTCTATATGAAATTTGCTGCGTCTTGGCGTAAGAATTGCAAGATTTAGGAACCAAGGTACCTCCGGCCACCATAGACGGCGGCGACAGCGGTGGATTCGGTGACTAGAATTCCTCATAGGCAGTATATACCAATTTTTACATAGAATCTAGTTTTGCAATTAGTTTTGCACTTTGATATTGTATAGTGTTCGAATCATTAGACGACAGAAATCGAAAATTAGTCTTCTAAGCCGTAAATATCACAGAAAGTTAAATTAAGGAGGGGTTGGTAGAAATGCAGTAACTAAGTTATTGGGTATTCTAATCACATGAATAAATTGGTTGTTAGCTTATTTTGTTAGCATGACTTGAGATTAAATCGAAGTTATACTTGGCTTATTAAAAGAAAATCTAGGATTTAGTGTTGTAAATAATTGGTTATAGGTCCTGAAATATAAATAGGTGCAGTCAAACAAACCATTTATTTGATTGTGATTAAATTTGAAGGGTGAAAATCAATGATGGGTAGGCATATAAATAAGACTTATTGATTCAATTTAAGAAATTATTTTGTTTTTACTTATTAAGTAATTCATAGTAAATTATGGATTCAAGATATTGATTTTATAATTACTGTATAACGAAGAATGGTGGGTTGATAATGATAGGAGGATGGGGATTTTATTTAAAGTTCTTTGCCTGGTGGATGGGCTGCCGATCGTTCTACGGTAATTTAAACTAGATGTTGAGTATGATTAAGGAGAGATGTTGTCGGGTGTTCGGCGGAATATTTAAAAGCTAATAGGCCAAGTGTATTATTAGAAATCATTAGTTGACTAATAGAGTTATAATAGGATACGAGTTACTATTGATTAAATTTATGGGTGCAAATAAGTGTAGTACAAAAACTTAGTAAATGCTAATAATTATACTAAGATAAGATGAATAAATATTCTACTAATAAATCAAATAGATTATAAGTTAGAATTCAAACATTGATCGAGAAATCTTAAACACATAACTTCAACTGGGAAAATACGACAATTGCATTTAAGATAGTATACCATTTGTTTGAACTATAGGATAGTTTATAAGCTGGTCTTTAAAAGATTTCGATATTATTTCAGCAAGTAGCATTGTAACTAGAACATAAAATTGTAATATCTGTAATTGTGTTCTTATATGTATATAGATATATAAAAGATTTCATTTATTTGTCAATTAGCTAAAGAAGCTGATTATATTTATGTGAAGCAAAGAATGTTCAGTAATATTATTGGAACACGTTTGAAGATTATTATAAGTTGTGAATTAATAGTTGAATGTTGACATTATTATTTGGATGGAGGAAGGGAAATTTAACTGTTTGATCGCCCGACGGATGGGCTGTGTGCATTGAATGATTAATATATATATTATTGTGATATTTGAGTAGGTAAATAGCCCAATTTTTAGGGGAGGTGCTGCCGAAATTTCGATAGAACTTAGACTAGTCTTAGTTAACAATATAAAGTAATAGGTTTATTTAGAATAATTCTATAACTTAATACATAGTAAATAAAGTATTCTAATTATTTATTCTATCATTGTTGTTTATTGTTAATATTATTTATTTATTTGCATTTGAGTATGAATGTCTAATTGTGTATTGTATTCCGATGTTTAACTTTGCAATATTTCTGCAATTAATTGCAATGCTTGATTAGTTGTGATGTGACAATGCCTTGCTTTGTTTGTGTGGAATTGGGATGAAGTGGGTCACCATGGGTTTGTGAGACTGTTTCTGTTATACGGATCCTGATTCTGATTCTGTTATATCCTGATTCTGTTATATGGATCCTGATTCTGTTTCTGTTAGCCGGGTAAATGGGAGATCGGCGCCCCCGTGTGCACCTACCGTTACCGTTATTGTTAACCACAGGCTGGCTTCTTTATTGGGCGCACCGGATAATCTAGATTTGATCGCAGCCCGCAGGGTGGCCTCCTGTTGTGAGCGCCTGATGATCTAGATTTGATGGAGACGACCGGGTTGCCTCCTGTTGGTATGGAAAAGAAAAGAGAGAATGGAAAAATAATGAGAGGGCTGGTCAAGTGAGGATTAGACCGGTCGGCCAGTATGGGGGATCGGCTCCCTGGTGCACATGTGAGAGGATGAGCCATGTGGGAGGACGGCTCATCGGGGGTTCGGTGACTCCACTGACTAATTTCCACGTGATGTGATTATATGAAGATGTTAATAATTGTGAGTGCTGGTGATATGCCATTTGTGTGACTGGCTGTGTGAGCATATACCTAGTCGGATGACTAGGTTGATATATTTATACAATTGTGTGAATGCGTGTGTTGTGCAATAATTATTATTCATTAATAAACTCACATCTCTTTTGTTCAAATCTTTCAGGAAGTAGCATTTTCTAAATCCCAGCTATAACTCTGCTCTTCGCCGTTAAAAAAGAAATTCGCTAATTTTAGTATTGATCAATTAAATAGATAAATGTCCGAAGACTTATATGTATACATCCGTCAGTAAACTCCGCAGTTATAGAACTTGTATACTTTTAAGTTGTGTATTATTATAGATGGAATAATTCTGTGAGCCTGTATTATAACTATAGTGTATTGTAAGCAGGGGAATTTGTAAATGTTTAAAATTTTATTGAGATAGCAAATTTGTAGTGTTTCAGGCTTACTACGGGCTTCGGGGGCCTTAAGCTTACCTGGGCCCTAGTGCCGGTCCGGTCCATGGAAATGGGTCGTGACAAAAATAAACTTAAATTAACTTGAAAACTACTGTGGTTTGACTAAATAAAATAATAAAATTGTCATGAAATTAGTGCACGTCTCATGTAGACTAGAAGCGTGTCTATATTCTTTGTACTTCTCGCTCTATTTTTTCTATTATTTTATAATATGTTATCGGCATGATTTCGTTCTACTGCTTTTCTTGATTAAATTGTTTACCTTTTTTTTTTTTATTAAATAGCTTAAAAAGAGAATAACTTATGGTTTGTGACAATCAAAGTTAAAATTCGAGATTGATTAAGGAGAGAATAATTATTAGTTTGCGACAATCAAAGTTAAAGTTTGAGTATAAAATTGATTTATATTTTAAAGGTAATTCTTTGTGTCTTCTTGAGAATTTTATTATTATAATTAATTATGATAAAGTATTATATGATATTAAATTTATTAACTGTATGGTACTAAGTTGGATTTAAATAATAACGGTAGTTTAAATAATCAAAGAATTTCTTCTCACAAATGGGATTATAAAAAAGGGTTAATTATAAATTTAGTGTCTCAATTTTTGAAAATTTTTTATTCTGGTGTCTCAACGAAAAATGTTTGCAATCAAAATTTAAACCCCAAAAAAATCAATCGGATGTCTTCTACTTACATGGCAAGTCGAAAATACAAATAGGATAGAAATGTTATGACAAAGGTGGATTTTTTTTTTATTACGTTGATACTTTGCTATTTGACGTAGCCTCTTACTATTAATTGTTTTAACACTGTCAGCTTCAATATCTACCGTTCGCTGTCTAAGTGAACAATGGATTTGATCCTACGGCTATCATCGTCTCACTACCCTCAGCTCACTGTAACAGAATCAAAAAGCCAAATCTTCAGTGATTGTATGGTCCTTAATTAAAAAACATGTTAGCTACCCTCAAATCTTTAATACTGTGTAAGTTGAACGTTGTACTAAAAATCATTCTTCAAATGGATGGGTTTAATTGTTGAAAAAGCTGGTATAATTTGCGTTCAATAGGCGAGCTCATCTCTTCCTAAAACCATAATAAGGTGTGCATGTGGTAACAGTGGCCTCTTTGGCAATGATGAAGATGGAAGAGTTGACCTTGGACATTACCAGGTATCTTAACTTCCAGGTTGGTTAAGTGGTCTAACAAACTCGATTTGGATAATCAAAAGCGTTATGTCAGAGGTTATTGAGCTTTTGCTGTAATTCTCAGAATATTACCTTTGAATAATTTTGATAGGATATGAAATGAGTTCTCATTTTCGGCGCTACTTGGATCTACTGGATTGAAGTATTCATCTCTCTTTCTTAATTGGCTATAGACGTCACGGCCTCATCTCTCTCTCGCTCAATCAGAAGATTTCCGCACCACATAATTCTTAAAACCGTAAACGATAATTATATACCTTGGTTTGGTTCACCTTGGGTTCGATTTAATCTGAACCACATAATTCTTGATTTGCCTTAGTTTTAATGGATTTGAGTTTGAAAAATCCAACTCACCGCTGCTTGCTGTCCTAATTGTATTTCCGGCTTGCCACGTAAGTCGGAGATACTTGATTGAAAATTTTTTTAGAGTTTAAACACTCGATTGCAACATTTTCCGTTGAGACACTAAAATATAAAATTTTCGAAAGTTGAGATGCTAAATTTATAATTAAGCCTAAAGAAAATAAGAACAATTTTGATTATCAACTCTATGAATAGTGGCGATTTAGAGCATCTCCAATGGACTATAGATTGTGGTTGATGTGTTTTAATAAATATAAGTTGTGGACAGTGATGTGATTGAATGTGTATTTGTAGATGTTAGATTTACAAATGACTCTCCAATGCATGAAGAAGAAATTAGTTTCAAGGCAAGTTAAAGAGAAGGCATAAAGGAAAATAAAAAATAAAAAATAAAAAAATGAATAAAAAAAAAAAAAAACAAAAAGCTAAGTCACGCTGACTAACAGACTCTCTCAAAACAGAGATTATGATGGATAGTGTCTCTTTTTTTTTTTTTGCCACATCAGACGCACCGACTAAACATACAACATCATTGGAGAAATTTTTTGTTTTTAACTTTCAATTTTTCAAATATGGTAAATAAATTAAAGCAATTGATAGTTGCATTGGAGAATTAATTGGTCATTTGTGCCACATAATTTTCTTTGATTAATATCCTTTTTTAGTTTTATAATTAAAATTTGCAATTAATATGAGTTTCATGATCTTATAACTTGTGGAAGGATAGCAAGGTACAAATATTTTTATGGAAATAAATATTGAGAATTAATTGGTCAATTATAGAATAATATTATTTTTTTATATTTGGATCTTAAGTTTAATTGACTTTTAAAGTTATTTAATTTAAATTGTGATCTTATTGTCCAATACAATTATTTTATTTTGTTATTATAATTTTCATGAGATTAGATATTATAAATTTTGAATTTATGGCTTAGTATTACAAACAAGAATTGTTCATCATTTACACTAGATCTTGAAACACATTTGAATTTTAGAGATAAAAAAATCTAATCAAAATAGTATAAAAGCATTTTTTTTCCCCCTATTCAATATTTGAAAATTAAATATATGCTTATTCTTTAGAATGGTTTGAAAGAAAAGTACAATGACCAAAAGCTCATCACTATTGTTGCAAGATCATACAACTGTAAGGTATTTTAATTTTGCAATATTAAGGTTATTGTTTTATTATTATAATTATTATTATATACTAGCATATATATCCATATGCTACAAATTTTAAGAATCGATTAATTTATTTTTTAAATATAATTAAATATTGTTATGTTGAAGCCTCTATTAGCTCTTAATCTAAAATCGTTAATGATATTTATATATCGAATATGCTCCTGAAGTACCAACATTGATAGAAAAAGTTTTAAGATATAATGTAGATTTATTCTATCATTGAGCAAAAATAATAAGCTCTTAATAAAGATCATAAAGCCCGCACAACTAGATTTGCTCCATTCCCCAAAGTGAATGGAATAGCTTATAATATTTGACATAGGAGTAATGAGATCCTCCAAACTAGATTTGCTGTATTCTGGAGTGAATGCAATGATATATAATATTGGGTGTGAATATAAACAGTAATAAAATTATACTTGTCATTGAGAATATGAAAAGATCACAGTTACAATAATGATCTTAGTAATTATGGTGGCCATATAATTAAAAATAAATTTACCACTATAATATGCATGTATAGATATTGATCATGTACTTGTAATACATCAAAATATGTAAAGACAAATTTTGCTTTCATAGTAAAAGAATATTTAAAGGTTTCAGAAGAGTAAGTATTACTACCTAGAGAATGAATTTATGCATAATGCATTGTTATTTCCCCAATCTTCCAGAATTTGATTAGTTCCAAGATACACAATAAGATGGATATCATATAAATAAAATGATCAAAATAAGGATTGTAAACCAGAAGTTTACAAATCTAAGTATATGTATTATTTGGAATAACTGGTTGCACCATCCCAATCAATAATAATGCAAAAAGGAAAATTTAAACCCTTGCATAGATATTTATTGAAGAACTATAAGTTTCTTCAAATTTAATAATTTTTTATGCTTAGTTTGTTCTTAAAGCAAATTAATTATTAAGCAATTACCAAATAAAGTTCAAATTGAACTGCTTGCATTTTTTAGAATAAATAAAAGTAATTTATCGACCAATTCATCTATCATGTAGATCATCTAGACGTTTTATGAATGCATCTAAAGATAATTGAACTACTTGCATTTGCATGGCAGCCTGCTACTCAAGATTTTTAATAGCTTCATAGTATGTGCTTGGTTCTACAAGTTTGGCAGTGGAAACAAAAAAAAGGCTTTGTGTGCTTGTGTCAAATGAGAATAGACAAATACTTTGGAAATATGATGTGAAGAAGTAAATTTTATACCTGCTGATCCAGAAGTGAGAGAATCCTACTTGACAAGTGAAGTTGAATTGCATGTATAATCTTGTAAATAACTGGGACAAGTTCTAATTGTCTATGATCTCCTTAAAACAAGAGGAGAAGGGACAAAAATAAATGGAAAGGAACAACAAAATCATGTGATGTAGGAGGAGGAGAAGAAGCAGAACGAAGATCAAACAAAATGTCCACAAAAGAATCTGCAGAAGGTAAACAAAGAGAACTAGAATATAGGAATAGCTATAATTTATGTGGAAAAACAAACTCATGAAAAATAATATTTCTAGAAAGGAAAACTTTATGAGAAATAAGGTTAAATAGTTTATGACCTTTAACCCCAGATTTAAAACCAATAAGGACACGCTTAGAAGATCTAGAATCAAACTCAGTTTTGTTTTACTCTAAAGTAGAAGCAAAGCGTAAACAACCAAAGACTCTAAGATAAGAATAATTGGGTACCTATTGATATAAAACCCTCAAAAGGTGTCTTATTCTATAGAATAAGAGTGGGAAATCTATTTGTGAGATAGACTACATGAGAAACAAACTCAAGCTAGAAAGAAATAGGTAAATGACTCTGAAACTTTGAAGCTTGAGCCACATTTAGAATATATTGATGCTTTTTGTAACATCCCTTCCCGGTCCACCCGTTAACCCGAATGAACCGAACCAAGACGCTACAAACTGGTTGACTTTATGTCCTGTCATACTGATATCATAATGTATATTGAATATAATATCATGCTGATGTTGTTTACATTAATAATGTACTTAATATTTACAAGACATGATACTAGTGTCAAAATGAAATGGGCCCAACTGTGTGCCCTGTACATGCCATAAAAAGGGTAGACAAAAGATACACATCCAAATGAGTAGCTACCCTGAAGACTGAGTCTTCTACAAATGAACTGCAGCAGTTGTAAGCTGACTCTCTACGGTCCAGTCTCAAAACCTGCGAGTTAAACAGGTAACTCGCTGAGCAAATAAAGCTCAGTGGATATCTCAACATAGAAAGAAACAATTAAGCACATACATGTATAGAAAGAACCATGTAAACACATATGGCACATATAAGCACACATATCATGATACTTTCTTTCTACCTTGACGGTCTTTCTTGTTATTTATTATACTGTATGATTCATGCAATATTATGTCAAGATATCTGTATGGCTCCATAAGGTTATAGTGAAACCGAAGTGATAAGAAAAACTGTATGAAACTGGATGAAACTGTATGCTTGGCTGCTATGGCCCATATATAATCATATCCACTCAACGGCCTTTAGCCGGAGTACCAAACTGTATGGGGTGCAGATCTGCTATCCTATGTCGCGACATAGCCTTATCTACATGGTTTCTACCTAACCTCAATGGAGCATAATGTTGGTCTGTCAATACTATAACACAACATCATATTAATGGTTTCATAACTTCATAAATCATAATGTTTACTTGGTTTCACATCATTTGCATGCTTGCAGGTTGTTTTGATACATGTTCTAATGTTGTCTTTTTGTTTTACAATGATTGGAGGCATACAAGGTGAGCAAAGGAATACAATTGCATAGAAAATTAAGTCCAAAAGAGCATAAAAACACAAGTCGCGAGCGCGCAAATGAAAGTCGCGAGCGCGCAAAGCACACATGAGAGTAAGTGAGTTTACAGGCCAAATTCGCAAGCGCGCAATGAAAGTCGCGAGCGCGAAAAGCACCAAATGAGATTCAGAGAGTTTACAGGCACAATTCGCGAGCGCGCAAATGAAATTCGCGAGCGCGCGACGTGTTTTCCAGCCTGCGCAGTCTGTACTCTTTTGGTCATATCTCTCAATATATAACTCCGATTTGGGTGATTCAAAAACCCATGTAAAGCTAACACATAGAGGAACAAATAACTCTTCTATGACACTTCCTAATTCCGTCATTAAATAGGGTCACAATCAAGGTGAAGTCACTGGTTCTTTTTCCAGCAAAACCTGTTTCAGCATAACTCAATATCTACTTCATTTGTTCAGTTCATCCCATGTTTTCTCACCATTTCCAGTCCTCTCACTCAACATTAAGCAATATATTGTCTCATTATCAACACACCACACAAGTTCTCATGCAAAGAAAATGGTAAATGACAAGAGATATCAAACCTTCACTCCACAAAGCTTGAGCTCTTCTTTAGCTTCCCTTTTCTACAATCTTTGAACTCACTTCTCCTATACACATCAAAATTCTTATAACTTATCTACAATATAACTCAATTAGAGGTTGAATAACATAAAGCTTCAAGAAATTCTACTTACTTGGAGAAAATAGAGGTTGCCTTAATGCTTAACTACCATGAAAATGGATGGAGAAAGAAAGGGAAAGGAAGGAGATGAAGAAGATGAAGATAAAGATGAAAATGGGAAAGTGAAATGATTATCACGGGTAGGCCATCAAAATATCAAGGGATTTGTGAAACTTCCTAAATGGTACCTTAATTGTCAACAGGTTACAACTTAATACCCAAGCTTGATCTTTTAGTGCAAGGAAATCCTAACCCTTATACTTTGATCTTTTTCTCTCATTCAAGTAAGTCCACTTATAATCCCATTCTACCCCAACCGGGTTTGGTTCGGCCCGACTCAATTCGACTCTATGAAATGACTCGACTCAGTAGGATGTCACACTTTCACCCAACAGCAATATTCAGTTGTGGAGTTTCCACATAACAAAGATGATGAATAATACCATGTTGATTATAAAATTGAGGATTATTAAACTAGTGACCATCATCTGACTTAATGTTAGAATGAAATTGAGTTTAAACAAAAACATAAAACTGTTGAAGCAGGGACCTAACCTCAGATTTGGCTTTCATAAAATATAATCATGTAAACTACTATGATCATCAATTATGGTTAAAAAGTATTTATAACCATTTAATGAACAAAAAGTTGCCCAGATATCAACATGAATCATATCAAAACAAGATATAATAGAAAAGGAACTTGATGGAAAAGATAATTTCTTTTATTTAGCATAATGACATGTCACATGGATTAGAATAAGAGTCAGTGATATTATTATCCAGGAAATATAAATGTTTCAAACTGTAATTAGACATATGTCCTAATCTAAAGTGCCAAAGATTAACATCTTGGCCAATACAACTGTTTGTGGAACTAAAAGTACTAGAATTAGATAAAACTTGTTTTGCAAGATGATAGAGGTCAGCTTCTTGTCTAGCTAATCAAATCATCTTCCAATGCACCTGATAAATTGTTGAGAGAAGCCCAAGGCCCTACAAGGTTTATTCTAGAAGAAACAAAGAACAACGAGGGCAGCAAAGGAATTAGCAACACTGCTGGACATATCAGCAGATTCTATTAGGGGGTAATCATATATATAGCTAGTGATTAGAATGAGAGGTTATCGAAAAATATAGAGTTTGTTATTTTTGGCAGGGGGTCTCTCTCTGTATCGGGCTGGTCCTAGGGCTTGCTTACAACATTTTTACTTTATTTTCCCTTTTTGTTATTATCTTTCTTGTTTCTCAATCAAGGCCTGCTTGTAAATTTGAAATCGCATTTAATGGAAGTTCCAATCTCTAATTTCACCTAACCTCTGTCTCTTCTTCTCTCTTCTTCTTTAATTTATCTCTGTTGCGTTCTTAACTCTAACAAATTGGTCCAAGTTGCCGGATGCCAAAAACAAAGATGGAATCCAGAGTAGAAACCTTAGAGAAGAACGTATCTACAATTCAAGAATAAATATCCTCCATTGAAGACACCCTTTCCACCTTGCAAAACCTTCTAGCTGATAATATAGAAATCAAGTCCCTCCTCAAGACCTTAATCGCTGGAAAAGCACATGCTATTATCTTTGAAAGCTCTGCCCATCCTCACCCAAATGTCCAAGAAGAAATATCCTCCCATAGAAACCGCACCACCACCAGACCTTTTACAGATAAGAACCCATCTTTCATACCCAAAAAACTGGATATGCCTACCTTCAATGGCATAGACCCTGTTGGTTGGATTGCAAAAGCCAAACAATATTTTGAACTCCATAAGACCCCACCAGCTTCCCAAATCTCCGTTTCTATGTGTTCTATGGAAGGAGCACCTCTCTATTGGCCTAGGCTGCTTTGTTTTCGAAATCCTCAACTGGGTTGGACCCAATTCAAATCTAAACCCATCAATGCAGACAATGGCGATGTGTCCTCTAACTCATATGAGGTTCTTGCTGCTGTCAAACAAACGGGTATTGTAACCCAATATATTGATGATTTTATCTTCAGAGCTGCTCAAGCTCCAACTCTCTCTGATCCTCAATTGATTGGTTATTTTCTCAATGGACTCAATGAAGGAATACGTGTAAAAATCCGTTCCTCTGATACTGGCGAATTATATAGGGCTTTGCGCACGGCTCGAAAAGTTGAAATGGAAGTTGCCTTGCTTAATTCGACCACCGCCTCCTTTAAACAAACCTATCGTCAAAACGTTAGCGACTTACATGCTATGCAGCATTTTGGCCTTGGCCCAAAACCCGTTTTCCCAATTACAACCCGTGACCCACACCAGATTACTTACCCAACCCGGACATAAATCATTCCCACCCCATACCCTAGATGAAATGACCAAACACAAACCCTAACCCACCAAAATCGACCTCTCACCCTACCTGGTCCTCCACTAACACCACCCAATACTACCAGTTGATTTCGTGGCATTCGCCACTACTCCCATAATGATCACCAAGAGCTTCGAGCTAAGGGACTGTGTTTCCATTGCAAACAGCCCTATT
This sequence comes from Jatropha curcas, assembly GCF_041381405.1. Taxonomy (NCBI): domain Eukaryota; kingdom Viridiplantae; phylum Streptophyta; class Magnoliopsida; order Malpighiales; family Euphorbiaceae; genus Jatropha; species Jatropha curcas. Next base: position 23,896,922 of record NC_143151.1, read on the forward strand.
CTCCATTACACGAGTGCCCCAATAAGTCACTAAGAGCTTTGATTGGCGGTGAAGATGATGTTCTAACAGATGATGGTTTATTTGCGGATATGGAACCCGATTCCTCTAATCTTCTCTCTACTAAACTGGATGAAGCTCACTTCTTTGAACTGAATTTAACACTCTATTCAGTGGGGCGTATTTCACGACCTCGTACGATGAAGCTCAGGGGCACCCTATCACTTCAAACGGTCACCATAATGATTAATAGTGGTGCCAGCCATAACTTCATCTCTAGAGATATGGTTCAATCACTCAATTTAATGGTGAGTCCCATGCCTCCCTTCTTTGTCAAATTAGGTGATGGGCATCGGATTCAATGCAGAGGTGTTTGTAAGAATTTAAAGCTTTAGTTTTGTTCTATTGAGATAACAAGGGATTTCTTTGTTTTCCCTTTCGGCGGAGTTGATATTATTTTGAGTATTGCTTGACTAGAAACTTTGGAGGCAGTCAAGGTCGATTGGCTGAAAATGACTATAGGATTCAGTCATAATGGAAATTGGGTAACTCTCACTAGGGATCCTTCATTGTCCCATTCTTCAGCTTCCATTAAGTCCATATCAAAGGTAGCTATTGATGACATTGAATTTTCTGGATTTTTATGGGAATTAACTGAAGACTTAACATATCAAGCCAACTCCATAGCCCGCTCCTCTAGTCAATCTCAGCAACTTCAGCAGCTAATGACAAAATACGCGAATAAAAAGCGTAGGGATGTCCAATTCTCTATTGGAGATAAAGTATTCTTGAAACTTTGTTCTCACGATTAATAATCTGTAGCTACCAGAGTTAATGCCAAGGTGGCTGCCAGGTTCTATGGGCCATTTGAAATCATTGACAAGATTGGTGCAGTAGCTTACAAGCTGAAACTCCCTGTAGACACCAAGATACACCTTATTTTCCATGTCTTAAAGCTGAAAAAGGTTATTTGCAACCACTCCGTATTAAATACTTTACCAGAAAATTTAAACAGCCATGAGGAACCTCTGCTCCAGCCTGAAAAGGTCTACCAAAATCGTACAACAATGATCAATAATCAGCCAGTTTGCCAGTTATTAATACAGTGACAAGGAAAGACAGAAGATGAAGCAAACCTAGATCGATGAAGCTGATATGTTAGGGCAATTTCCTAATTTCAGCCTTGAGGACAAGGCTTGTCTCCCAGGGGATGGTAATGATAGGATTGTTGAGAAAAGCCCAAGGCCCTCCAAGGTTTATTCTAGAAGAAACAAAGAACAAAGAGGGCAGCAAAGGAATTAGCAACACTGCTGGACACATCAGCAGATTCTGTTAGGGGGTAATCATATATATAGCTAGTGATTGGAAAGAGAGGTTATCGAAAAATATAGAGTTTTTTATTTTTGGCAGGGGGTCTCTCTCTGTATCGGGCTGGCTTGCTTGCAACCTTTTTACTTTATTTTCCCTTTTTGTTATTATCTTTCTTGTTTCTCAATCAAGGCATGCTTGTAAATCTGAAATCTCATTTAATGGAAGTTCCAATCTCTAATTTCACCTAACCTCTGTCTCTTATTCTTTCTTCTTCTTTAATTTATCTCTGCTGCGTTCTTAACTCTAACAGCAGCAGATCCTGGATTAGGTAGAAATGAGAATGAAAAAAAAGCACACAATTATTGGTTTTAGTAAGTTGACTAGTGGGAATCAAATTATAGTGAAACTAAGACACACAGAGAACCTTTTTAAGAACAAAATGAGGAGAAAATGGTATTATGCCAATATGTGAAACAAGAATAAGGTCATTATTAGGTAGTCTAACAAAGTAATTTGATACTAGTGTGGGATTGGTTAAAAAATCAAAACAACAAGTAATATGATATGAAGCACTTGTATCAAGAATCTAAGCTGATTTATCTTGAACAAAAGCTTAAGGAAAAGAAAAAGACATACCATAAGCTATATAAGCATCTTGGTTAGGCACAAAGACTACTATATTTGCATATGAAATAATTGCAATGCTGAAAAATACATAATAATTTTTTATATTGCTCCTTAGTCAATAAGACTATTTTTGCTGAAACATTAGAAGGTTCCACAATAAACTTTCCTGAAGTACATTTGTAGACAACAACTTCAGCGTTAACATTGTTGACAGCATAATGAACAGGCCTAGAAATACTTTGATAACCAAGAGGATGTTTTCGTACCGCCCCCGAGCGACCCGAAAAACGTTCCTTCTTATTTTTGATGGAAAAATGATCTTATTTTGAACAGTGGTGACAAAACATTTTATTGGATACGATGCCGATAAATCGGTCTTATGAAACATTTTTGAGTTGCCACCCATTATTTCGGCAATGGGATCGTTTCCAATTTTATAACAAGATGACTCCATTTTAAACCCGACTTTATTAAAGGCCAAACTATCTAGAAAACTGGTCAGGCGCACCAATGCAGTTCTAGGTAAGGGAATTGGGTACGCCGGCCGGTTGGAAGCCGACGCCTGGAAAAACCGGCCTCTTTTAACCTTACGATTTCTAATTTATTTTAGTTAGAAAAACCCAATTATTTATTTATTTATTTAAACCCAACCCGAATGAATCGAACCGAGTTTTTATATGGAAAATTAATTAATCGTCCCAATCAAATTCAATCATTGCATCCATAATCATCCAAATCATCCAAGCCAAAGCAATTAAATCAAATAAATAAAAGACCCGCTCTTGCCTTATGGTTCAAGGCGGGCTACAAACCGAACCTAAAAATACATTCTACCCGATTCAAAATTTAAACCCAAAAACCAAAAACCAAAAATCATGCATAATTACATTTTTAATATTCTAAACTTAATTAAATTGTGGTCTGTTCATAATTAGGCATTTTCAGATTTATTGAAGAAATTAACTCTGGAAGCTTAGAACAGTTGTGTCACACAGCTAACAGTTGCATTACCCAGCTGTTCTTGGATGAACAGTTGCGTGACGCAGCTGTTCTAGCCTAAGCTCATTTTCAAACGCTTTATTTAGATCATTTTCTTATTTAAATGTGATTTAAGGATATATAAAATGGCCAAATATGAACAGAATACAATTTAAAGAAGCTTAAATTACTAAAACCACAAAAAGTATGTAAAAAATACAAAAAATGTTAAAGAAATTACCTAATCCTCAGATTGAGGATTGTGAATGGATCAAATGTCTGAACAAGTGATAGTTAAGATCTCCCAGAAGCTTAGTTTCCAAGGATTCAAGTGTTCTTTGTTTATCTTTTGTTATTTTCTCTCTTTTTATGGTTTGACTCACCTAAAATTGATATCTAATGGCAATTTTCCTTCAAATCAACTCACAAGAGTTTCTGGAGGAGAATGTGGCTGCAGGGTGTGTTTTTTAGGGTTTCAAAAATCGTTCCTTTGATGTGAGAAAGAGATCTATTTATAGAGGTAGGTCAAGACACAGCTGCGTGATGCAGCTATGTAGCTGCGTGACGCAGCTATGACTCAGCCAACTATTCAACATCATTTTTAATTTAAATCATTGGATTAAAAGACTTCTAGATAGCATTAATCCATTCATTTTGCATCCTCGTATCATCATCGGATCAGGCAGGGGCATAAAAACACGCGTCAACAGAGGATAACCATATATTTTGTAGCATCTGCTCTCAACATGCACAAGAAGACCACAACATGAGCAAATTGGATTTTATAAGATTACCTCTATCGGTATTATATCCTCCTCTAATAAATCTAGGAGAAACACCTCTGCCAAAATGTCCTCTACTAGAAGGAAAGAAATTATTACTTCTGTCTTAATTAAAACCAATAGCAAATTGATTTTGAAAAGACTTAGCAGCACAAACTATTGCTTCAAAACTGACATTGAAATATACAAGATCTAACAGTTATTCTTGTTGAACTACTAAACCAAACACTCTATTAATTGATGATATAGGCTCCATTGACATAATCTGATACTTAATAGTAGATAATCTATCATTCAATCCAGCCAAAAACCTAATTACATAATCTAACTATTGATATATTCACACAGTATCCAGAGCACCACATGCACAAATAGGATTACAAGTAAATATAACAATATAATGAAAATTCACAAACTTATCCCAAAGTAAGTTCAATTTCATAAAATAATCTATTAGAAGGTGCTCTCTATTGAAAAGAATAGATTTCTTTTTGTAGATCTGAGATCTAAAGAGAATTTCCTTGATTAAATCGATGTCTAAGATCGTTCCAAACATTAACAACATTATCAAGCATAAAACGCACTGAGAATGGAACTAGATAGAGAATGTACCAACCATGGAAGTACCATATTATTCCAATGTTGCCAAGTAGGAAATACAGGTTCCGTCAGATTAGGAACATGAATAGAGTCGTTGAAAAAAAGAAGCTTATGTTTTGATAATAGCAGCATCTTTATTGCTAGTTTCTAAGAGTGATAGTTTGATCTAGGTAGAACTGGAGATACCAATATCAAAGAAGAATTTTCGCTGGGATGTAAGTCATACAGGCTGCTAGGAAGTTTCTCAAGACGTTGATTTTGATTCGTCATTATCAATTATCAAAGAATAAGCAAAGAAAGATGGTTTGGCAAGTGAGAAAATGAAAGAAAATCTCAAAGAAATTTATATTCTATAGAATCTATTTAAAATTATGAAGACCGATGTTCTTTTGATTTAACATTTCTAAGAGATATATTCCACCTTTATTTTCATTTGGTTTTTAATTTATCTTTCCAAGCACACGCTTTTTAATTATTTTTGCAATAAATAGAAACTTCAAACTGGAAAATGAATAATTAAATATCATAGATAGCATATTTTTTAATAGATTTAAAAGTTACATAACCTTTGAAAAGAATGAATGTAAAGTTCAATATGTTTACCGGTGACTTTCAAGATTTTTATTGAAGAAAGAAGGGATCAAAGTTGTTTCAAAATTTGAATTTGAATTTGAAGTTTTGGATGTTTTGTCTGCTTTTTAAGCTAGAGAAAAAACAAACAACTGAAAGAGAGATCATGACAACACAACAACACTAGAGAGCTAGAATAATCGCAAAGAGAACTTCCTTTAATTATTCTTTGGAAAATAACTATTCCATCCATGAGGTTTTACAAAATTAATTAACTCATCCTTATATTTTTGCATATTAGTCATTTAGTCCTTGAGGTTTGGTTCCGTCTCATTAAATTATCCTTCCGTCCAAAATCAAATGTTTTTTCCGTCAAACAAATACAAAAAGCAAAAGTAAGGAGAGAGAGTTATTTTAAATGACAACTGATACCCTTAAGCTTTATTTTTCCTTCATTTTTCTTACTCATCTTCCTCTCCTCCATGGTCTTCCTCCTCTATGCACAGCACAAGCAAACATCAAGTGTTTTTATTTTATGAAGTTTTGATTATTTTATCAACAAAGAAAAATAAATCATTACATAAATATCAAATTTCTAAAGGTAAATAATTTACCATATACTTCTTTCCATTTTTAGTCTATTTTCTCACCAACCAAACAGAAAATAACAAAATAATAATAATAATCTCATGGATCTAAGATTTTTAAATATAATGATTATTAGGCTTTCATTGACTATTACCAAATTACAGTTTTTAATAATAAAAAAAGTAGAAAAATCTCTCTCCCTCACCTCTCTTATTTTTTAAGAGGATGATGAAGAAGAAGAGAGATGGCATCGCAAAAATGGACTCTCTTTGTTTAAAAATAGAAATATATGGTATAGGTCCATCGATATCTGTTACGAGGTTTGGAGACTGGTCGAATCATCTTGTAGGTGTGAGTGCGATGGGGATGGGGAGAAATCGACTGTGGCTACTGCACCACATCAGAAAGCGGCTTAGTCGTGGTGGTCGACTGCATATCAAGTCTCCATGGAAGGAGGAGAAACAGAGGAGCAGTGGTATGGAGATCTAATAAAGAAGGTGATATTGAGATGGTGAACGGTGCCGTAAAAGCTTCACAATATTTTTATTTTTTTTTACTAGAAATAGATTTGTTTATACTTTTTTCTTTAATTTTTTATTTTATCATTCATTTTTCAGATTACATTTTTTTTATTTTATTATCATGTTTTTTTTTTTTGCTTTTTCTTATTTCTTTTAAATGAAATTTATAGAAATAAATGAAATTGATAGAGAGAGATATAGAGAGTGTGTGGGAGGAGAGAAATGGATAGATAATTGCCTTTAAGAGTACCATTTACCATGGATGGATGAAGAGATACCTTGAACGGCAAAATGAGATACAACTTTAATAATTTTTTCAATATTTTTATTTATTAAGTTTATACAGTTGCAGAAATGAAGATTTGGAGAGATGGATAAGAAGAGGGATAGTGATTCTAATTTTTGTTATCAAATCTTTTACTAGGCATTTAACAGTAAATAGCAATAAAATTAGACGGAACGACCATTAATAAGACATAATCCAACTCAAAGACTAAATACCTATTATACAAAAATACGAGGACGATTTAATTAATTTTGTAAATCTGAGGGACGAAATAATTATTTTCCCTTATTCTTTTTTCCTTATATTATCCTTTCTTTTACTTCTTTGTTTGAGAAATTGGTATTTTGCAATTTAATCAAGTTGTATGCCATGAACTAATTAGCCTATTCTAAGGATGTATGCATCTTCGTTAGCTCAATTGATTGATTTTCAGATTATGTTGCTTTCTCTTGTTAATTAAAATTTTTAATTCATTTCATTTTGCTATATTTGAGATAATATTGCTTTCTTTCTTTTATTTCTTTTATCTCTTATTGTCACTATAATTAGCCATAATTAACCATTTCATCCATATAGTTTCAAAAGGAGATAATTTTATAACTAACGTGTTAATTACGATGTCCATTTTTTATAACTAACGTGTTAATTAAGATGTACAGAAAGCATAATCAGTGGAAGAGAAATGCGAAGGAGGCTCCAACTCAAGCTGATCCTCGAAGCATAATTGTCATCAGGCGACTCAGTACCTATTTTATCAACAAACAAAATAGTAAATTTAAGGTTCATATCAGACCAATAGGAGTTGTTAGCTATATAATACATTATAAAATGAGAGAAGTTTTCTAAATCTATCAAGAATAATGCAATTTTACAGAAACCTGTGTCTATTCCAATCTTGTATTTGAATGCAGTACAAAAACGTTTTGAAATACACAATAATTGAATAATACATTCAAATAATATTTCAAAAAAACTTTAAATACAACAAAAACAAATAAACTCATTGGCTTGCACACAATTATGAATGATACTAACCATTTGAATGTCAATAGCATTATACCAATAAGTAAAACATGTTTATCCATAACTTTGTAGGAATTTAAGATACAAAATAAGGCTAGCAAAGTTATATTTGCGAGTGTATACCTGGACCGGTGGCTGGACAAGTGGATACAGTGGCAAGGGTTGTCAAAAGCATGGGTCTCAAATACAGCTTGAAACTTTGAAACTTGTAATCGACGAACAAATACTTAATATTTATAATTTTTCATGTTTAATATAAGAAGCCAATTTATGCAAAACTAGATATTGCAAATTCATTTTTTTTATTGAATCATGAGAAAGATCTATAATCGATTGCAGTTTTAAATTCTCTGTTTCCAAATTGAAATGTGCATAAAAGCACATTCCTAAAAGCATTAGCATGACAAACTTGCTGTATTTCAATGGAATTTTGATAGAAATTTGCTTGTTTATTCCCCCAAGCTGATTGGGTTTAAATAGACTGAAGTATCCACAAATTTGGAATAAATTCATAAATTACAGCCCTAATTGATACCCATTGTCTCCTAATTATGGCTGGCAATTGCAGCCTTAATTGGTTCCCTAATTGATGCCTAATATGTCTCCTAATTGATGCCCGTTTTCTCCTAATTATGGTTGACATTTACGGCCTTAATTAGCTCCCTAATTGATACCTAATTTGTTTCCTAATTGATGGTTATTTACAGTTATCGTATAGTCAATTAATTACAATAGTATATTACTAATATAGCCGAGCAATCATCCACCAATAATCAGGTCCACCATACCATAAGTGCAGCACTAGAAAACCAGAAAGGAAAAAGAAAAGAGAGAAAACCTTTTAGAGGGACATCAAGAACTTGACCAGCCATAAGAGAACTAGCTTTTGCAATTGAATTAAGGGTCATAAGAGTAGTCATAGTAGTTCCGTACTCCTGTGCGATTAAATCTAGCGAACTTCCTGATTCCACCACGTGTCCATAATGAACTACTTTCTCTCCACCAACATCATCGCAGCTACACGGTAATGGAATCTGCAGCTCCTGCCCAACCAAAATCTTGTTCCCATCCGTTATATTATTAACGGCTACTATTTGTTGGTACGTCACCAAAGCCAAGAACACATCTCTAGCTATATGATCAAGCCAGTCGCCTCGTTGAATGGTGTAGATTGGTTTCTTGTTGGATACGCCAGTCCCATTAGAGCATTTGCAGGGGAACGGGATTTTGACGACTGCGTCTTTTTTTACAGTGTACTTTGATGGGGTAAAGAAGGGGAGATTGTTTGCACCTAAAAGGGAGTTGAAGTCTTTGACACCAAAGAAATTTTGCAGGTGGGAAAGAGTGGTGGCGTTTGGAGTTTTGTAGCCAACAAGAGAATTACAAGTAGAAGAGGGATTTTGAGTGCATTTGAATCCCACTTGGGCGGCTGATTTGGCTGCTAGAGAGAAAAGAAAGAGTAGATAGAGAATTTTCTCTTTGGAGAAACCCATTTCTAATATTGTTAACTTGAGATTTGGGAATTTGGGTTTAATGGGTATTTAAAATGGCGGAGTTTTGAATTGCAGGGGATGAAAATGAAGCGAGTGGTTTGTAGGATATAAGTTAGGTTGACAGCAGAAATGTAACCTTTGACGAGGGTAGACTTTGACTTTCTTGAGTGACTTTGTTATCCTTTCCAAGTGTTCACATGGAAATACTGGACTGATATTTATGAATGTTTTGGAGTGCTAAATTATATCGATAGATTTTTGTAGACTTTAGGGATTCTTTTACGACTATTTTCATTCTTCACCATTTTTAACTATTTGTTTATTTGAGCTAAACCAAAAAGCTTTTTATGTGAATTTGCAGGCCAAATTTTGTTTGAAAGAAAAAGTTTCTTTTTACAACTGATTCAATAAAATTTGTAACTTATTGGATGAAAAGATAATACAATTATAAAATGACACTATGAGAAGACAAAATTACCTCCTTATAAAAAAAATAAAAAGAAAAGAAAGACACCATATATACCATGCTTCCCTAACATAAAAAACAATGACCCTCTTAAAATATAAATTTGATGTATTTTTGTAAGTTGAACAATTTTTTCAAGAACTTTTCATGTGTTTATATATCTGACTAGATAATGCAACAACGACAGTAGCAATCAAGTCTTAGTCCAAAACTAGTTGAGATCAGCTTTATAAATCCTTTGTTTTAAATATTCACTAAAAATATATATTTTTTATTTACCATTGATAATTGAATGATAAATAAATTTATATGTATGATTATTCTTAAGTATTTAGAATCCAAATATATAAAAATACACTCATTTAAATAGTTCATATATCTCATTTACCGAACAATCTAAATCATTCAGCAATCATCTTTACTTATAACTTCTTAATCAGTTAGCTCAATAAGCCGTTGATTACGATTTAGCATTCAAAATCAACCGAAACAAACAATCCCTTAGTCCCCTAAATTAATTAAGTAATTCTTTGACCTCTCTATTCATTCACCAAAGATAAGTGTGTTGTCAAGATAAATACTTGAAGGCTGAACAATAAAAGCAAATAATGCATTAGTGCTTATATTGGGAGAAATATAAATAAATAAATAAATAAATTTGACTAAACTATAATACTAGAACTAATTCAGTCACCCGTACTAATATATGCATCAAAGTGCATTCCAAAACACATCTTAACCTTCTTATAATTTCAATGATGTCATATGGTAGAGACAAAGTGTGTGAACCAATGAATGATAAAAATAAAAAAAATAAAAAAGTATAAATGAACAAACAAGTATTTTCAGTTGCCAAAAAAATAAATGAGAAAAGACTATTCAGAATTCATTTTATCGACAAACACGCAGAAATCATGGTATATATCCTGATATGTCAGACATTTGTTTCAATGTTCATTCAGCATGAAGACACTGGATGTGCAATTATCAGTAGCTGCGATACATGTCAATTAAAATTCAAAACAAAATTCACCATACCTTGTCTTATAAGAGTACTTGATCATACTTAATTCTTAAATAACAAATATAACACATTACAGACACAATTAATTAGTTTAAGGACACTAAATTAACGTGAAAAGAAACAATATCCAGAAATGATTTTAAAACCAGATATTAGAAAACTACTGATTACAATGGTTTGAAATTTTGAAGTAAAGTAAAGGAGAGGTGCAAGAACAATTAGATAACAACTTAAAACCATCAAGTAGAAAAGCATGAGTGAAAAGATACAAGTAATATTTCGTTTTCAGTTCTCCTTTATTTCAAACTTATGTAATCCTAACTCTGAATTAAGCTTCTTACCCAAAGGGTTCAAGAGCTGAAATCAAAGTTTTAAATATCAATTATAAAAATAAATCTGTTAACATTAGCCTAAAACACCTACTAATAGCAAACTGAAAATGTTGGGAAAATCGCTATTTTTCCCGCCCTTCGGATCGGCTTCAAGCAGGAACAAATGAGAAAATAAAATAATGATTGAGAAATTAAAGAGAACACGATAATTTAACATGAAAAACTCCCCAAGTGGAGAAAAACCACGGTCGTTGTCAAACGACAATCAAGAAAAATATTCACTATGCGGCAAATTGTTACAACCACAATTACAAAATATTTTTCTACTTGAAACCCTCAAAACACCCCAAATATTTTATACTCCAAGGGATTCCAAAAGACTCCCTAATATAAAACACGTTCAAGTGTGTTTTGGTGTGTTTGGAAAGCTAAACATTAGCTTCCTTTTATAACCAAACCACCTACCCTCAAATCTCAATCTCCCCGATGTGGGATTGAGCAAAAGTTAATTTTATATTATTTTTTTTTCTTTTATTTTCAACATTCAACAAAGGAGGCTAACAATCTCCACATTGAAAATAAAATAAAAAAAAAACACAACATTGTCTGCTACCGACAATCATAATTCTTATCGTCAAGAATTATCATACTCCACCATAAAAGAGTATCGCCACTTGGAACCACTTTACCGACTCCAAGAATTTTCCATCGGCCATGTCGGATCCTGCTAATAGTTTATGGTGCAACCCTGCTGTTGACTTTTCTGAGAGTTCATTAGCCATCGACATATTTTTTCCACCACACACTTTGCATCAACTGTCAACTAATGCCGTGCGCATTTTCGTGGACCAGCTACCAATAATCTGTCCTCTTTCATGGCATCCTAACGGGTAGCAATCATGCCATGAGGACACACATCTCTCAATTACAGAGAGAACACATCATCTCCTTCACCACAGGAGATCTCATTGGCAGCAACAACGTTAGAGCTTCTAGCCGAATCAGCTCCACCGTTCGGGCAATCCTTCCTCACGTGTCCAGTTTGACCACAAATCCAGCAGACAACCTTCCTCTTTCCGGAGCTTTTATTCTTTTTCTTGGTACCGACAAATAAAGCTGAATCCTCATATGATTTATTTTTCATTTCATTCAGTCTTCTCTCCTCAGTAAGGAGCTTACTAACCACATCCGCATACACCACTTCCTTACTACCATATTTCAGAACATGTTTCATGTGCTCATATGTCGAAGAAAGTGACAGGATGAGTCGGAGAGCTTTATCTTCATCTTCGGTTTGCACTCCAAGAGTTTCTAATTCAGAGACGATGCCATTAAGAACACTCAGATGATCTGACAGCTTTGTACCTTCCGTCATTTTCAACGTATGAAATTGCTCCTTCAAATATAACCTATTGGATATATTTTTGCCCTGGTACAATTCTTCCAGTTTCTCCCACAACTCCTTTGTCGTGGACAATCCAAGCACATTAGCAAGAACATTTTTTGCTAGACACATGCGAATTTGACTTGCCGCTTTGATATCCAGCTCCTCCCATTCTTCATCGCTAATCTTGGATTTTTCTGAGTCTCCACTGCTACTGTCTTTTCCTGAATTCTTTCCGCTGACTGGTTTACCCTTCAAAACCTTATGCAGTCCAGACTGAATCAACACGTCTTTGACTTGCACTTGCCACAGTGCAAAATTCATTCTCCCGTCAAATTTCTCAATCTCACATCTCATAGCCGACATGCTTACTTGTACTTATAACAGTGAACCCAATAATTAGTGAAGTAAACCGATTCGGCAATACCCAGGAAAGATCACAATGATCTCCTAGACAATATTACCATTCCACGTAAAATCTCAGTTGGACGGAGGGGTCACAAGTGGTCCCACTTAAAATCCGGCCTTCTAGACAGAAGTTACGTGCACGGTATATTATCAGAATAGAATAACTTCAATAATTATCGTCAGGACATTCACCACCGATACTCAAGCACACCAAAGCAAAGCTCCACCCGCTTCAAGACTTCCAAAACTCCACCTGCTTTTAAAATAAAATAATTTCTAACAACAGTATTTCTGATGTGGAAGATCAGACTAAGCCGCAACCACAGAGCATACTTATAATTACAAGAAATTATTTTAACACTAAAAGCTCCGCCTAACAACTAGGCTCTGATACCACTTGTTGGAAAAATCGCTATTTTTCCCGCCCTTCGGATCGGCTTCAAGCAGGAACAAATGAGAAAATAAAATAATGACTGAGAAATTAAAGAGAACACGATAATTTAACGTGGAAAACTCCCCAAGTGGAGAAAAACCACGGCCGTTGTCAAACGACAATCAAGAAAAATATTCACTATGCGGCAAATTGTTACAACCACAATTACAAAATATTTTTCTACTTGACACCCTCAAAATACCCCAAATATTTTATACTCCAAGAGATTCCAAAAGACTCCCTAATATAAAACACGTTCAAGTGTGTTTTGGTGTGTTTGGAAAGCTAAACATTAGCTTCCTTTTATAACCAAACCACCTACCCTCAAATCTCAATCTCCCCGATGTGGGATTGAGCAAAAGTTAATTTTATATTTTTTTTTTTCTTTTATTTTCAACATTCAACAAATGAGGCTAACAGAAAAGACAGTAATAAAGAAGATTGGTGATAAAGACAAAGGAGAAAAATAACCAAATAAGCATCAGAAAATTAAAAGCTAAAAACTAGAAATATGTCAAAAGCAAAGGTGCAAGAATCGTTAAGTACCTAATCTGCCAATATAAGCTGTCTCCATCAGCTGTGCTAAGGGATCTATAGCCTGTCCAGCGATTGCAGGCAAAGAAAGTTTTATAAGTTCACGTTCGACATCTGTTGGATGTGGTTGATCGATTGGATCCGTAACAGACTCACTGCATACAAAATTAAGAAAAATAAAGCATACAAGAATAATTATTAGAAAGGAACCAATTGTTCTAAGCTGATATGAATAAGATAAATATTCTTAAAAGTTCAGTTCTGAGGTAAAAAAATGGTATTTTTCAATTAACAAGAATTTTGTCTGTTGATAATTTGAATTAACAACTATAAGTAAGCATCTTATTATATTTAGCCTAAGTTAAAAAAAAATTAAAAAAATGGACCATATGGATTACCATCAATTGTCTTCTACATACAAACAATTCAATAATGTCAGTAGAGAGGGGGAATATAAGTTTTGGGATCAATTATTACTATAGGAGTTAGCATCAATAGTCCACTACAATCAAAAATTATATTAATTCTGGAATTTGGATCTTACGTTTGTTCATCTCTTGAACTGTTGAGGGCTAATTCTTCCTCTAAAGTTGATCTCTCCTGCACACCAGAACTTGACGGATCATAAGCCACCCTCAATGGTAGTCTTCCGCTACGCTTCAGAAGTGGTGATAAAAATTTTCTGTATTCCATAGACAAGCAACAGCTGGACACATCTCTACAACCTAATCCTTCAGGAATCTTATTTCGGTATGCCAAAGAAATCCTCCTTGTTCCTTTTGTTACTCCATTCCGTTCCCTCCTCCTAGTCAATCCCCTAGAGAGTTTACTTCCACTAAATTGTCTAGTAGCCATCATCAACAATTATCTGTCTCTCTTAAAACCTTCAAAATCAAACAAGCTTAAGAACTATCAAGAAATTATAATTAGAAAGAAAACCAAAAAAGAAATTACCATTTCTTTATGCTATTTTAATAAGCATCTCGCAATAAGAATTGAAAAAAAAACAGAGAAACAAAGCCAACTCTTTGAATTTAAAGAGCGAATTAAGAACATGCGTTGATTAATAAAAATCAACCCAATCAAATCAAGAAAAATAAAGTTTTCTATTTCTAAATTGCGAGATAAAAGTAAACCAGAAATTGAAAGAAACGAAACAGAGCATCAAAGGAAATGATCGGATGACTGATACTGGCACTGAAGAACCCAATTTCACGAGAGAAAAAGGAAGTAAAATGAAAAATATAGCACATAATAATAGTGCGACAGAGAAAGCGAAGCAAATAGAAACCAAACAAGAACAGTAAGAAATAAAGAGAATTGTACAGAAAGCATAGGGAAGCCAAAGACAAAGGCAGAAGCTTCTTACTTTGACCTTCTTGTGATTGATTGCTTTTTGGGTTTAGACCGTTAGGGTTTTACTAGGAGATAAAAAGACAGGAGAAGGTATCTTTACAAAATCTGAAAGAGGTTTATCGCCATGGCCAGCCAGAGCTGTTTTTGGAAACGGAAACTCAATAAGAATATCACGATATTAATATATGAAAAACTTGCATTTGAGAATGTTGGTATTAAAAACAGTATATTTTGTTATTTTATTTATATTCATTATAAAAACAATAAGAAGAATAAAATTAATATAATGATTAGTAATTTTCAAAAAAAAAAATTAAATAAATAAAAGTTCTAGTAAGATAAAGAGCAAAGAAAACAATCTTTTGTTTTGTTTTGTTATGTAGAATGTAAAAATGAGCTAGCAATTGTATTTAAAAGGTTTGTCGAAGGGCAGAATAGTATTTTTAAAGTAGGGGCAAAATTATTTATAGATTAGCAAAAGGGTGCATGTACATACTCACCTTACATCCTCGTATATGAATGAATGCCCACACATATAAGCTAAATGTATAAAATTACCCTTAAACTTTGTAGTTTTAATCACGTGACACCCTTAATTTTTATAACACTAATAATAATAATTTTCACATTTTTTAAATATTTAATAGGTATTTAATTAATATAATTTTATAAATTGAAGTATTCAATAAAATTATTTTATAAGTTTAAGTTCCGTATATGTACTTTTATAAGTTGAAATATTTAATGTTTCAAAGTAAAAGTTGATGGCATGTAAAAGTAATAAATTTCAAGGGAAATCACATATTTGGTCCACACATATATATAAAAGTTAAGTCTAATATATATAATTAGAGGTGTTATACTTTCATATCATAAAAATTTATTAAAATATTTCCCAATTGTTTTTTTATCAAATCTTATTTAAACAATTTTCATTTGTGAACTCTAAGCTTTTTTTTTCAAAAAAAAAAAAACATATGATGAAATTTGGTAATAGAAAAGTGGTAATAAAATTCAAATTAAAATTTTGAAATTATATTATTAATATCACCATGATAATAATTAATATTTTTATTTAAATAAATTTATTGCAGAATCTAATTGTGCTAAAAATATCTAAATTGTGTAAAAAAATAAAATAAAATCTTAAAAAAATAATTAGGACTAATTCCAAACCAATTCAAAGGTTTTTGTGAGTAGTTTCCAATTCATGCAAAAGGAACTAAATATTTAAGAATAAGTATCATTCATTCTTAGAGTTTGATATATTTAGATTTTGAAAACTATCATTCCAAGGGAAATTAGGAGGTAAAGATGAGAAAATGAAAGAAATATGGTGATAAATATTAAGAAGAAGAAAAAGAGGAGCAAAATGATAAAAAATAGGACCTTGTAAACTAGAATGATTAATTAAGTTTAACCATTAAATAACAATATATTTATAGGCAAGCACACTATAATCTAACTAATTTACATTAGAAAATATAATCTAGTTATGGATATGTTTCCTTATTATACAATAAATAAAATAAATAATAAAATTTTTAATTTTCCGATTTTAATTTCTTAATTTTTTCTTTTAATTTTCATGGAAAATGAAAATAAGAATAAACAAATTATATTTTATTTTTTAGGGGGCAATTTGAAAAAGGAAACGATTTTATTTGTTCAGAAGGTTAATTTTATTTGACTTTGCGTATTTAATTGACCTGAGTTGGATTAATTTTAACCATGTGTCAGGAATGGATTCCATTATTTTTATTGTTTATTATTTTTTAGACTCAAATTATAAATAGGGGTACAATCATTACAAAAGTTAAAAATTGGGGGTGCCTAAGGGATTAACTTAAGAATAGGGTGCAACTAAAACAAAACGCAAATTTGAAGGTATTTTTAATGGTTTACTCTGTTATCCGCTACCTCATTGTGGTGGATTTGGAAAGGTACGTAGGAATGGTATAGTTTTTTAGAATAATTTACGCTTTATAATTCTCCATCAATTGCTGCTGCAAAAAGCGAGGGAGTATGAATCTACTTGGAGGAATGGTTCTCTGGTACAGCTCAACTCAGGTCCTCTAAAGGCTGTGTATATAAGTTGGACTCCTTCTCCGAGACGATGGGTGTCTCTTAACTCTAATGGGAGTTCTAAAGGGAACCCTAGCAAGGCGGGTTGTGGTGGAGTGTTTCGTAGTGATGAGGAGAAATGGATGAGTGGTTTTATGATGCACATTGGTGTATGTAGTGCTCTCGAGGCTGAGTTATGGGGAGTGTTACAGGGGTTGCAGTTGTCTTGGGTAGCTGGTTTAGGCGGGTGGAGGTTCAAACGGACTCTTCAACGGTAATAGCTTTTCTCTCTTCTTCGACAACTTCTCCAGTGAAGTATAAAAAAAGAAGAAGAAAACATATTAAAAACACAGAGACCGAATCATATGGTACCCTATAAATTCAATGGCCTAGACATCTTGTGTAACTCTCATAGGTTTATTCCTTACTTCTCTATTTAAAAAAAAAAAAAAAAAAAAAAAAAAAAAAAAAAAAAAAAAAAAAAAAAAAAAAAAAAAAAAAGAAGAAGAAGAAAACATATTAAAAACACCAAGACCGAATCATATGGTACCATATAAATTCAATATGAAAGGACAAGAGAAAATTATTCAATAATAATTCCTTTATAATGTATGAATATTCACAAATATTACTAATTTAGGTTGTAAAGTTGTACACAATTAAAAATCAAACTTTAAATAGTGAAAACAAAAATTTCTTATAGCCAAATAAAAAAAAGCTTTTATGGTAATAAAAAAAAAAACAATAAAATAGTTTTGGCATAAGTTGTGTTTGGCACAACTACAGTGAAATTATGGTGAAATGACAATAAAGCTTTTAGAGAAATTAAGTAGTTTGCCTTGTTGATGTGACCTACTATTAGTGATGTTATAGTGCAGTGTTGCTATCATGGTTAAAAGTTCTACCCATCGATTTTGTGAGAACCGTCGCCATCGGCCAACATATATGGTGGCTGAAAAATTGAGCCAATTTAGAAATTTGCCCATTATACATCAAAACGATCAAAATTTTGTGAGGATCTCAATCGTGCTATCAATTTTTAAAAATTTTATCAATTTCATTAAAAGCCCCAAATTGCCAAACTTACACCCAAATTTTAAAATTCTTCCACCAAATCCTTGAACGCAAAATCAAGTTTAATTCATAGAAAACTATAAATTCAGGCCTATCCCAACAAGAATTATAGTCGGAATTATAAAATCCAAGCAAAAAAATTAAGAACAACAAAACTTGAATTTCTTAGTTTGCAAAAGTAGGAACTCAATCAATCAAATGGTGACCTTATATAGGCTTATCATAACTAAAGGAGTATTTTGCATCTTATTCTCATTAAACGGTGACCAGAGTTCGATAAGAGAAGAAGAGACAATAGCCTCTTTCACTTGACGTAAATAAAGGAGAGGAAGAAGAAAATGAGATTTTCTCTCTTCTCTTAAACTATTTATAGTCTAGTTTGGTCTGATTAGAGCTCGATTCAGTCTGAATCACAAAACTTTGATTTCTTTGATTTTCTAGTGGTTTAACTTGTAACATTATAATTAGATTAGACAAAAAAATAAATACATTAATTGACTTTACATACGTTCTTTAATTGTTAAAAAACTTTCTCTATCCATTGAAATGATGGAAATCTAAAAATCAGGCATAATTAATAAAATTGAAATTCAATACCTTAATTAGTATATATAATTAAACAATGTTAAGGTATTTCAAATCATTGAAATAAAATTATAACCTTTTTAATTACTAGCTAGAATTATTCTATATAATAATAACAATAATAATAATAACCACCACTTTATCATCAAAATTACATCTTTTTTATGTAGGGAGTTTAAATCAACCCACAAGCAAAACTACGTCACTCATGCTAATTATCATTCAAATTCTAATTGTATCATAATTATAGACATTCTAATTAGAGCTAGTAATATAATCAAGCTTTTAAAAATGGTTAGCTTCAATATTCCCAATAACCAAACCTTTAGAAACCAAAGAATCCAATTCCATGACAAGTTGTCAAAATTCAAAATCCAAGCCAAGTGGAGGCCATAGTTAAATGCTTGAAACTCACCCTCCCTAGGTGAACAAACACCAAGTTGGATAATGAATCCACTTATTTGCCACAACAATCACTTATTGTAAGAGTATTTGATGCACATATTAGCATAATCTGAATTAGCTTTAATTAACATGTCTTAAGTTATAAGTTATAATGAAGGTAGAAGATGAAAAGTGATTAACATTTTCCAGAGTACTTTCCATATCCTGAAAAGTGCAAGTGTTTACCTTGCTTTTTGCCTCCTTAACCAGAGTGACATATAGTTATCCAAAATCAACTTTTTTATACAGTTTACTTACCAACTTAATTTATCCAATTAAAAAATATATTTAATTCATTACTATTCAATAACTCATTGTTGAAATGCTTAATTAATTAAAAATTCATTAATTTTGTGAACTTAATTTAGTATAAGCACATTGTCTCCCTTTATCACTATATTATTTTAAAGTGACAATCACTAGTAGGCATCAAGATATCCCATGCAATATAATATTAATTCTCGCATTATCACTTCCAATTGGATAATAATAATAATAATAATAATAATAATAATAATAATAATAATAATAATAATAATAATAATAATAAAAGAAATTGTTGATAATTTCCCAGACTGTTTGTTCCCTTTTGTGCATGCTGATATGGCTGCACTTTTTCAATGAATAGTTCTATGTTTATTCTCAAAAAAAATAATAATAAAAGAAATAACATATACAGATATTAGCATTAAATAACACAATAAAAGATATTACTTCCTCCATTCCATATAAATATATATAGGCTAACTTATCTTTTTGGTCTATCTCAAAATATAATCCTATTTTTTTAATTATTTATTATTTAATTTCTTAATCTACTCATATTTAATCTACTATTTATATTCTTAATTTTACATAGATCATTTAATATCATAAAGGAGTATTTTTGAAAAAAAAATTTAAATAAAAAATTTAATTTAATTATATTAATTAGTTTTTTTTAACATATGTGAAAGTCAAACTATGCTTATATATATGAGATGGAAGGAGTATTTCTCACCTTTTTTTATCTCTCATAATCTAATTATATATTTTAATTATTGAATTCAATTCTCATCTAATTTAATTTTTCTTTTGAACTATAACAACCAAAATTAATAATTAACACAAAAAAAATATGACAATTTCAATAAATAACATAATGATTGCTCACATTGTATTATTACAACAAACGAAAAAAAAGGCATCAACAAATGACAACCGTCATATATAAACAAACGATATTATGTTCAATTGTTTATACATGTCTAGTCTATGCCTAATTGTTAAAAAAAAAAAAAAAAAAAAAAAAAAAAAAAAAAAAAAAAACCATCACTTTTTTAACAATTAAAAATTTGTGGACCAAACCCAGTAAAGAAAATGAATATAAAATGCATATATCAAACAATAAAATTTTATATTTTTATATAAGAAATTTAATTATAAATCACTTATATAAAAAATAAAAACGTTAGATTTAACTAATAGATCCATAGACTTGTACCATCAACGGTAAACATGTTCTAATGGCGATTTACAACCACCATTCCATCTACTACAGAGGAAATCTATATCTCAATTTGCATTACTCTCCAAATGATAAAAAAATGCATGAAAAACCATTATGAAAATGACGACAATAACCTAAAAAAAAAAAAAAGGATTAACCAAAACTCATAATCTATCAAAATAAATAGATATGAGAAAATATATCCAAAATCTATTAAAACAAATAGATATGGGATATTTACTCAAAATTTATATTAAAACTAGTTGAAGGCTTGCGCTTTGCGCAGGTTGATTGCTTTATTGCTGTATATTATATTTTATAAATTGAATTTAATATATTATTAAAAAATATATTTTTTCCATAGGTTGTATTACTAAATTAGCATATTATAGAGATTTAAATAATTATTAAATTTAATATCTTGTTTAGGTAAATCTATATAGATAATTTAAACATCGTATATTATCATAAATAATTTTATGAAATTTTTACGATTCAAATAATTTAATGTGGATAATATATAGATAAATATTATTTTTAATTTAATTATTATAAAATATAGAAAATATAAAAAAATTAAATATTAATATATAATATTCCAAATAAAAAGTTATTTTAGTTTAATTTGATGTACAGAACTTAAAAATAGATTAAAAATAGAAAGTTTTATACAAAACAAAGTCTTAACTATTTATATCTATATTTTTATTTAAAAAATTTGAATTCAAAATTTTTAAAGACCTAAGTTTTAGGTTTTAATTGTATATATATATATATATATATATATATATATATATATATATATATAACCACAATATTAGTTAAATAGTAAAAGAAAGAAAATTTTCAGTAATTTCTTAAAAGGAAAAATAATAACTAAAAATATCAAAATCTTTAAAAATGCTATATTTCTAAACATAAAAATTAAGAAGATAAAATATTATTTTTTAAAAAAGTAAAAAAAGTAAAAAATTAATATTGAGTATGTCTTCCTATTGGATTTTCAAATACAAAGGAACATGATCTATAAATAAAAAATAAAAAAAACAGAGAACTACATAAAAAATTCCTTCCATAAATAGAGAAAGAAAAAGAATGAAAAAAAGAGATTAAAAAGTTAATTACCTCACTCGGAAAAGATGGTTATATATCTGATCAGAGAGTTAATATTGTCATACTTCTACTATTTAAAATCTGAGAACAACAATAACATATATATATAAATAAATAAACACAACACAACACAATCAAAACACAAGAATTGAAAACAAAATAATTGAAAGTGGCAACCAAAAAATAAAACAAAAAAGTCATTGTGAAAGAAAATTATTGAGTAGGGGTATTTATAGATAGATATAGGTATATAGATAGAGATATAAAAAAAAAAACTCAAAAAGTTTTAAAGTTTAAATTTTAAAAATTTAATAGTTTCAAAATGGTTATATCTTGAGAAAAGAATTTTCTAATATATATATAAAGGAAAAAAGGAGAAAAAAAAATTCAAAAATTTATAAAAATAAATGGGTCGTTTTGTCCTATATACGACCCACTTAACATGTTTATAGTATTTTTAAATTTTAACCTATTTAACTCCAATCATATTTAAAAATAAATTTTCACATATAAAATGTATAAATTCTTCCAAATTCATAACTAAAATAAAAAAGTAATACAACAATAAAATTTAAATAGATTTTAATTGGAATATTTATATCTAATACTAAAATTACTTCTTTACTGTTAAATAAACGGGTCAATCGCCTAACCCGCGTGTCAACTCACGATATGACATGTTTATATTTATGTCATAAATGGGTGACTCGCTTATAACACGAATCCGTTTAACCCTAACCCATTTATTTCGCGTGTTAAACCCGCGTGTCAACTCACGATATGACATGTTTATATTTATGTCATAAATGGGTGACTCGTTTATAACACGAATCCGTTTAACCCTAACCCATTTATTTCGCGTGTTAGGCGAATCATGTTCGAGTGTTATGATCCATTTTGACACCCTAATATGACCTGCATCAAAAAAATGCACACAGAATATCAACGTATTTTTTTAATAATGATAATAATTTTGAGAATTTAATTAATTATATTGAAATAAAAAATTAAGAATTTTTTTTATTTTATATTTATGATTTACTATAAATGATTATTTATTTATTTGAAATATTAATATATTATACTTGTTTAGTATAGTGTGTTTTAATCGTATGCATGTCCTACTTTTTAAAAAATTATTGTATCACATACGTTCTCGTATTTTATGTCTCATGTCCGTGCAACCTAGCTCCTAGTATATGAGACTACTCCATACACCAAGCTAATCAACTAAGATCTTTTTATTGCTAAGAAAAAATGAAGTATTTTTTAATTTATTTTTGTTTCTTTTTTATTAATGAATGATCAAAAAAATAAGAAGGAACTAAATTTCTTCTTATTTTTTTCTGAAAAAACTTATGTTACTTTTTTTTTTTTGATATAAAAGAAAAATAAAATTAATTTTTCTCTACAAATTTTTTTTTTAGTTTTTTATTTCTGTGACATTCTACCGAGTCGAGTCATTGCATAGAGTCGAGTTGAGTCGGGCTGAACCAAAATCCGGTTCGAGCCATTAGAGTCCAGAGAGGGTAGGATGGGAGGTATAATACTAATGATAAGAAGTGGATTTATTTGTATGAGACAAAAAGATCAAAGTATAAGGATTAGGACTTGCTTGCATTAAAATATAAAGCTTGGGTATTAATTTGTAATCTATTGACAATTGAGGTACCATTTGGTAATTTTACACACACAATCATTGATATTTTAGAGCCTACCCGTGATTACCATTTCATTTCATTTCTTCATCTTTATCTTCATCTCCTTCATCTACTTCTTTTACCTTACTTTCCCTTCCTTTCTCCATCAATTTTAATGGTAGTCAAGCATTAACTTCAACCTCTATTCTATCCAAGTAAGTAGAATTTCTTTAAGCTCTATGTTATTCAACCTCTAATTTAGTTATATTGTAGATGATTCATAAGAATTCTTATGTATAGGAGAAGTAAGCTCAAAGGTAGCAGAAAAAGGAAGCTAAAAAGAAGAGCTCAAGCTTTTTGGAGTGAAGGTTTGATATCTCTTTTAATTTACCACTTTCCTTGCATGAGAACTTGTGTGGTGTGTTGATAATGAGAAAATATGTTGCTTAATGTTGAGTAAGAGGACTGGAAGATGAAATGAATAAATGAAGTAAATATTGAGTTTATACTGAAACAGGTTTTGCTAGAAAAGTAATTAGTAACTTCACCTTGATTTTGACCCTATTTAATGATGGAATTAGGAAGTGTTATACAAGAGTTATTTGTTCTTCTATGTGTTAGCTGTCCGTGGGCTTTTGAATCACCTAAATCGGAGTTATAAATTGAGAGATATGACCAAAATAGTACAGACTGCGCAGGCTGGAAAACACGATTCGCGCCCGCGCATTTCATGGCGCGCTCGCAAATTGTGCCTGTAAACTCTCTGACTCTCATTTTGTGCTTCTCGCGCTCGCGAATTGTGCCTGTAAACTCACTGACCCTCATGTGTGCTTCTCGCGCTCGCGACTTTTCATGGCGCGCTCGCGACTTGTGTTTTGATGCTCTTTTGGACCTCTTTTTCTATGCAATTGTATTCATTTGCTCAAATTGTATTCCTACAATCATTTTAAAACAGAAAGACAACATGAGAACATGTATCAAAACAACATGCAAGCATGCAAATGATGTGAAACCAGGTAAACATTATGGTTTATGAAGTTATGAAGCCATTAATATGCTTTTGTTCTATACTATTAACATACCGATATTATGCTCCATTGAGGATAGGTAGAAACCACGTAGATAAGGCTATGTCGCGACATAGGATAGTAGATCTGCGTCCCATACAGTTTGGTACTCCAGCTACAGGCCGTTGAGTGGATATGATTATATATAGGCCATAGCAGCCCAGTCATACAATATTCATCCAGTTTCATACAGTTCTTCTTATCACTTTGGTTTCACTATAACATTATGGAGCCATACAGTTATATTGACTAAACATTGCATAAGTCATACAGCATAATAAACAGCAAGAACGATAATCAAAGTATACTGAAAGTATCCTGATATGTGTGCTTACATGTGCCATATGTGTTTACATGTTTAGTTCTCTATATGTGTTTACATGTTTATTTCTACATATGTATGTGCTTACTTGTTTCTTTATAAGTTGAGATATCCACTGAGCTTTATTTGCTCAGCGAGTTACTTGTTTAACTCGTAGGTTTTGGGACTGAACTGTAGAGGGTAAGCTTACAACTGCTGCAGTTCATCTTGGGAAGACCCAGTCTTCAAGATAGCTGCTCATTTTGATATTTTGATTCTGTCTATCCTTATCATGGCATGTACAGGGCACACAGTTGGGCCCATTTCATTTTGAAAACTAGTATCATGTCTTGTAAATATTAAGTACATTACTAATGTAAACAGTATCAGCATGATATAATAGTCAGCATACATTATGATATCAGCATGACAGGATATAGAGTTAACCAGATTGTAGCGTCTCGACTCGGTTCATTCGGGTTAAGGGGTGGACCGAGAAGGGATGTTACAAATTTTGGTATCAGAGCCCTAGGTTAGTTTCCCCGGGCTTGGATGCATAAGTCAGTACAGTGTACATGCCATGACTGCCCTGATGAACTAAGCAGTTGTTCTTCTTTTAGGAGGATGTCACAGGAAGGTGAGAGCGAGTCACACGCCT
Source organism: Jatropha curcas (assembly GCF_041381405.1). Taxonomy (NCBI): domain Eukaryota; kingdom Viridiplantae; phylum Streptophyta; class Magnoliopsida; order Malpighiales; family Euphorbiaceae; genus Jatropha; species Jatropha curcas. Next base: position 23,922,070 of record NC_143151.1, read on the forward strand.
CCATAGCAGTGGAGGGTGAGGCTCCAGTAGCACCAGGTCAGGAGGTGCTGTTAAAACAACTTGCGGATACTTTTAGACAGATTGTAGGGGTGGTACCTCAGGCACCAGTGGTAGTAGATAGAGAAAGAAAGCCTCCACTAGAAAAGCTTAGAAAATATGGTGCGGAAGAATTCAGAGCTAGCAAGGATGACAGGCCAAAAATAGCTGAGTATTGGTTAGATGGGACGTCTAGAGTCCTGGAACAGTTACAGTGTACACCAGAGGATAAGTTGATTTGTGCTACGTCATTGCTGATAGATGAGGCATACACATGGTGGAATACTGTTCAGCAGAGAGTATCAGCAGAGCAGCGTACCTGGCAATTCTTTTTGGATGAATTCAAGAAAAAGTTCATCACAGAGGCTTACCTTGATGCTAGAAGGAAGGAATTCTTATACCTTAGGCAGAATAGAATGTCAGTTGCAGAATATGAAAGAGAATTCACTAGACTCAGCAGGTATGGTGACCGGATAGTGGCTACAGAGGCCGAGAGGTGTAAAAAGTTCCAGGAAGGCTTGAACGATGAGATTCAGATGGCAGTGGTAGCTTCCCGATTCAGAGAGTTCTCAGCTTTGGTAGAGGCAGCTCAAGAGATAGAGCGAATTCAGGCTAGTCAGCGTACCAAACGCCAGTGGTCTCAGCAGAAGAGAGACCAGACTGAGAGTGCACCCAGTACATATCAGTCGGAGAGCAAGAGATACAGAGGTGCTAGTATTTCAGCTGGTTATAAGCCTCCCTTTAGCCAAGGCATAGCTAGGGGTGCTAACGCGCCAGCGGTATCAGTTGTGGCTAGTTCTGCCGGTGGTAGTCGAGGTTCAGGCAGAGGAACTGGTAGAGGCACCGGTAGAGGTGCAGAGTCAGCCGGTTATACTTTTCCACTTTGTGAGCATTGTGGCAGACAGCATGGTGGAGATTGATGGCTGGTGACTGGTAAATGTTGGATATGTGGAGCATCAGACCATCAGAAGAAGGATTGTCCTAAAAGGGCAAAAGTTCCTACACAGTTCATAGCAGGCAGAGGTAGAGGTGAGACCTCCGGAGGGCAGAGACAGCAATCAGAGACTGTGGACAGACCCGAGACTAGAGTTCCAGCCAGGGTCTATGCTATGCGAGGCAGGGAAGATGAGGAAGCTCCAGATGTAATAGTTGGTGAGTTTTCTTTATGTGATCATGCAGTTTATGCTTTAATTGATCCTGGATCATCACATTCATACATTAGCATACCTAAACCTTGGGCTAAAGGGTTAGCAGTTGCACATGTGAGTTAGGGTATGTTGGTTACTAATCCATTAGGAGATGTAATAAAAACCCACACAGTGGTTAAAGGCTGTCCCGTTGTTATTCATGGAAAGGAGTTTCCAGGAGATCTTATGGAGTTACCATTTAGAGAATTTGATGTGATTCTGGGTATGGATTGGCTATCCAGACATCAGGCTATAGTTGATTGTGCAAAGAAAATGGTGACATTATATACAACAGTAGGGGAAGAGATTACAGTAGTCGGGAAGCGGCGAGATTTTCTGGGTAATGTGATATCAGCCATGGCAGCAAAGAGATTAATGCAGAAGGGTTGTGATGCATACTTGGTATGTGCATTACAAGCAGAGAACGAAAAGTCAAAAGTGGAAGACATACCAACAGTGTGTGATTGTCCAGACGTATTTCCAGAAGAGTTACCAGGGTTACCACCAAGGAGGGAAGTGGAGTTTACCATAGATGTCTATTCTGGAGCAGCACCAGTATCAATTGCACCTTATAGAATGGCAACAGCAGAGCTAAAAGAGTTAAAGATTCAGCTGCAGGAGTTATTAGACAAAGGCTTTATCAGACCCAGTGTATCACCTTGGGGAGCACCGGTGTTATTTGTAAAGAAGAAAGATGGATCACTCAGATTGTGCATTGACTACAGACAGTTGAACAAGCTGACAATCAAGAATAAGTATCCATTGCCTTGAATCGATGATTTATTTGATCAGCTAAAGGGTGCAGGCATGTTTTCTAAGATCGACCTCAGGTCGGGATACCATCAGTTGCGGATAAAGGAAGAAGATATCTCTAAGACTGCATTCAGGACCCGATATGGTCATTATGAATTTTTAGTAATGCCATTCGGTCTCACAAATGCACTGGCGGTTTTCATGGATCTCATGAACCGCGTGTTTCATTCATATCTGGATCAGTTCGTGGTAGTGTTTATAGACGACATTTTAGTCTACTCCAAAGATAGGGTTGAACATGATAAACATTTGCGGATTGTACTTCAGACATTGAGGGATAAACAGTTGTATGCCAAGCTCAGTAAGTGTGAGTTTTGGCTGGAAGAAGTTTCTTTCTTAGGACATATGGTGTCATCGGAGGGTATCAGAGTGGATCCTAAGAAGATTAAAGCTCTTGTTGATTGGGGACCACCCAGGAATGTCACAGAAGTCCGAAGTTTTCCGGGTTTAGCCGGCTATTACAGAAGGTTCGTAAAGGGATTCTCTATCATTGCATCACCTTTAACAAGATTATTGAAGAAAGCGGTTGTATTCCAATGGGATGATAGGTGTCAGCAAAGTTTTGAAACTTTGAAGAAAAAGTTGACTGAAGCACCCGTGTTGACCCAGCCAGTGACAGGTAAAGAATTTGAGATTTACAGTGATGCCTCTCATACTGGGTTAGGATGTGTACTCATGCAAGACAGGAAAGTGGTAGCTTATGTCTCCAGACAATTGAAGCCACATGAATTGAATTATCCAACCCATGATTTAGAACTAGCAGCCATTGTTCTAGCGTTCAAAGTATGGCAGCATTATCTGTACGGTGAAAAGTGTTACATTTACACAGATCATCAAAGTTTAAAGTACTTACCGACACAGAAAGACTTGAATTCAAGACAACGGAAGTGGATGCAGATTCTGGCTAATTATGATTATGTCATTAATTACCATCCGGGCAAAGCTAATGTGGTAGCTGATGCCCTTAGCCAGAAATCATTGTATGCTTTGAGCTCAATGAGAATCAGCATGGAGTTGCAACAGCAGGGAGTTATTCTAGCACAGATGTGAGTACAGCCATCTTGGGTTCAGGAAGTTGTAGAAGCACAGAAGAAAGAAACGCAAATAGCACTATGGGTTAAACAAGTACAGGAAGACCATGGTGGGAAATTCATACTGGATAACAGTGGAGTATTGTTCTATGAAGACCAAGTTGTTGTACCACAAACAGGGGAGATCAGACAGAAGATTTTGCATGAAGCTCATAACAGTCCATATACAATGCATCCAGGTAGTACTAAGATGTATCAAGATTTGAAGAAAGGTTATTGGTGGCCGGGCATGAAGAAAGACATTGGAAATGTTGTAACAAGATGTTTAACATGTCAACAAGTAAAAGCAGAACATCAATTGCCAGCTGGGTTGCTTCATCCAATAACAGTGCCAACATGGAAATGGGATTAGATCACGATGGATTTTGTTACTGGCTTACCTCAGATGCAGCGGAAGCATGATGCAGTATGGGTAATTGTAGACAGATTAACTAAGTCTGCGCACTATCTACCAGTCAGGATGGACTATTCTCTGGACACGTTAGCAGAACTTCATGTTAGAAAAATAGTTCGATTACATGGAGTTCCATCATCCATTATCTCTGACCATGATCCAAGGTTTACATCGAAGTTCTGGGGTAAACTGCAGGAAGCATTAGGAACGAAATTGCATTTCAGCACTGCATTTCATCCTCAGACAGATGGCCAGTCAGAGAGAGTAATTCAAATCCTGGAAGACATGATGAGATCATGTGTTATAGAATTTGAAGGCAGTTGGGACAAATATGTACATCTCATGGAATTTGCCTATAACAACAGCTATCAATCGAGCATTAAGATGGCACCATATGAAGCATTATATGGTAGACGATGCAAGACACCTGTGTGTTGGACAAAACTTAGTGAGAAGAAGATTTTGGGTCCAGATTTGGTTAGAGAAATAGAAGAGAAAGTGGAAGTCATCAAAAAACGGCTGAAGGAAGCAAGTGACCGATAAAAGTCCTGTAACAGACTGATTTTTCTTTTAGTGTCGGTAATAGTGATTTACCGGTCTGTGAATAGTACCATCGGTCCGGGACTTGGTATTATTTTAGTCCGGAAAAATTACTATGCATAGTTAATATTTTATTTACTATTTTTGGAGCATGTTTGCATGATTTAGGTGGGTAGAAAATATTTAATGAATATTTTTGGAGAGTTTATGTATTAAATGCATAATATTTCTAGTGTGGTATACTAGAGGAATTATTTTAGTGGAGTTAATTTAATTAATTGGTGGAGTTAAATAAGAAGTAGAAGAGAATTATTTGAGGAATATTTAGAGCCATTGGATGAGATTATTTAGGACTTGATCTTAGCCACACATTTGGCATGATTTTAGGAAGTCAAATTTGACTTTGGCACTTAAAGTAACACCGCAACATTTTTTTTCTTTCTTCTCTTCTCTTCTCCACGCCATTTCCATCTTCTTCCTTCTTCTTTCATTTTCTTCATTTTCTTACCTCCAAATTTACCACCAAACTACCTAATTAAACCATAGAATAGGACTTAATGCTTAAGAATTAAGGAGTAGAAGTTGAGATTGGTGATTAAAAGCAAAGAGAAGTGAAGTTACCATTGAAGCAAGTAAGTTGTGGTTTTTGAGTTTTGTGAATTGTTAAGTAGAATTTATGTTTTAGACATGTTATTGATGCATTAAATCATGCTCCAACTATTTCTTTTGTCAAGTTTTGCTTGTAATGTTGATTTTTCATGCTTTGAAGAGGTTGGAGAACCATCCTTAAAGGGTAAAGAGAAAGCCAAGGAGTAAGGCTTTCCAAGCTTATTCAAGCTTGTTAATAAGGTTAGTGCAATCATAATTTCACTTGTTTAAGTTGTTTTTACATGGTTAGGGTTTTGAATATATTTTGGGAACTTTGTATGTTTTGTTGAAATTGCTGAATTTTAATATGAGATGTGTTCTGCCGTGGGATTGGAACTCATTTTTGACCCCTTTATACTTCCCATTTGTTTCTGACTTCTTCATGAAAGTTGTAGCTCTATTTCTCCGCTTTCCAAAACATATTCTTATGTCTAATTCCAATACTTGTAGCTCAACTTATGATTTAAATACCAAAACTGGTTCTGTTATGATGTCTTACCTGTCTATCCGAAATGATTGTCCATTTTGACCACTCAAATGGCAAAATAACGTTTTATGTTCTTCATAAAAGTTATATATTTACTTCTTATATTTCCAACCCATCCTCTTGTGTCCAAATTGGATATACATAGCTCAACTTATGGCTGAAACAACCAAACTGACTCTGTTGTGTCGGGCCACATGCATTACTAAATTGAGTGCCCATTTTGACCACTATAATGACAATATTAGGTTCTGAGTTCTTCATAAAAGTTGTTTCCCTGTGTCTTGAGAATTCTCTCGTTCTAGATTGGTTTCATTTGAGTGTTTGGTGAAGTAGGAATTCAAGAAACATTGGACTTGGTTCTGCTGAATCAGGTCTGATCTGTTGGTCTGTGTTCTGAGCTTTTGTTTGCTATCTTACTGTTTGATCTGGGCTATGGTCCCCTCTGAACATTTGTAGAATTTTGTCTTAAATTTCTAATGAATCTAATTTCATTCAATTTGGAGACCCATAACTCAAATTATGTGTTAAAAACCCAGCAAAGGTCAAGTTTATGAAAATGCTAAAAAGTTCTTGATTTATGTACTTTTATACTATCTTAAGTATATATACATCTATAGTGTTTTGAGTAAAAATTTTGAACTGATGAGTACTAAATGAAGAGGTTTTGATTAAGAATTATTGCTTTTGTGAAAGAATGATTTTGATTTGGGCTCTACTATGCATGATTGAGACGTGGTATGATGAGATGGATTTTCTTATTGTGAAGCTATGATCATATGCTAGGGTTATCAGCCCTTATAAATAGGCGGACGCGCTTATTTGTGTGATGGGGTGGTGCTTTCATAGGCCACGGTGGTGCTTTCATAGGCCACGATTGTGTGATGGGGGTGGTGCTTTCATAGGCCACGAGTATGTGATGGGGGTGGCGCTAACGTAGGCCACGATCAAATCTGCTTATGTTCATTCTGCATGAGTATGAGCCTTAACGAAAAATGAAATTTTATTGTTGCTATAAAAGAATGAAGACATATTTGTATTTAAAATTTTCTCATTGCTTTCAAAGTATTTGAATTAAATGAATGCGATTTCGGTATTTATATAGTTGAGTAATTTCATATTTGACTTGGCTTTTCTATTTAATTTAATTGTTGGTTATTTAGCACCACTGAGTCTTCCACTCAGTGCGTTGATTTTTATCACGCGCAGGTTAGGAGCGGAGGGTGTTCTTCAAGACCAGAGGACGAGCATCAGAGTAGATATCACATTTTGGGTAGGATATTTTGTAAATGGTGATTTTTGGCATGTATAAAAATATTGTGTTGTGAAGGTTGGATATAATAAGTTTGTCATGTATTAAGAGTTATGATTATTTAAGGAAATTACATCTTATTATATTTTTGGTGTATGATGATTATAGATTCCTTGAAAAGAATGTGTTTCGAATATTATGCGTATGTTGATGGATATTTAGAAGTGCTTGTGGTATGTTGTGTTGAATTGGAGTTTTGGGGGTTTGGAGAAAATTGGAAGTGTGTATATTTTCTTTGTGTGGCAAGTTAATTTTTAGGGGAAACTCTTGCGAAATTTTCGTAGGAATTTCCTTAAACATTTTTTTTGTAAAAAAAAAAAAACAAAATGTTAATTACTTGCCTCCTTATGAAAATTTAACCACTTCTAATTTGTGATCTAGCTTTTATAGTGACATAAGATGGTGCTCCGGCACCGATTGTGGCATCCCCCGTCTGGTTCTTCGGGATTGGTCGGTGGGTGTTACAAGTCCTATGCTGATTTAAAGAGAAAGGATATTGAGTATTCGGTCGGTGATAAAGTATTTCTAAAAGTGTCACCATGGAAAAAGATCCTAAGGTTTGGTCGAAAGGGTAAGCTTAGTCCTAGGTTCATTGGTCCATACGAGATTGCTAAACGTGTAGGACCATTAGCCTATCGCCTAGCGTTACCTTCAACCTTTGATCGAATTCATAATGTCTTTCACGTATCAATGTTAAGGAAATACAGATCAGACCCATCACATGTGTTATCAGCAGAAGAGATTGAAATTTAGCCGGATCTCACTCATGAAGAAGAACCAGTTCAGATCCTAGCCAGAGAAATTAAAGAATTGCGGAACAAGAAAATATTATTGGTAAAAGTTCTTTGGAGGAATCATAAGACAGAAGAAGCAACTTGGGAATCTGAAGACACCATGCGACAACAGTATCCGCATTTGTTCACAACAGGTAAACTTCGGGACGAAGTTTTTTTTATTTAGGAGGGGAGAACTGTGACATCCTACCGAGTCGAGTAATTCCATAGACTCGAGTTGAGTCGGGCTGAACCAAAATCCGGTTCGAGCCATTAGAGTCCAGAGAGGGTAGGATGGGAGGTATAATACTAATGATAAGAAGTGGATTTATTTGTATGAGACAAAAAGATCAAAGTATAAGGATTAGGACTTGCTTGCATTAAAATATAAAGCTTGGGTATTAATTTGTAAGCTATTGACAATTGAGGTACCATTTGGTAATTTTACACACACAATCATTGATATTTTAGAGCCTACCCGTGATTACCATTTCATTTCATTTCTTCATCCTTATCTTCATCTCCTTCATCTACTTCTTTTACCTTACTTTCCCTTCCTTTCTCCATCAATTTTAATGGTAGTCAAGCATTAACTTCAACCTCTATTCTATCCAAGTAAGTAGAATTTCTTTAAGCTCTATGTTATTCAACCTCTAATTTAGTTATATTGTAGATGATTCATAAGAATTCTTATGTATAGGAGAAGTAAGCTCAAAGGTAGTAGAAAAAGGAAGCTAAAAAGAAGAGCTCAAGCTTTTTGGAGTGAAGGTTTGATATCTCTTTTAATTTACCACTTTCCTTGCATGAGAACTTGTGTGGTGTGTTGATAATGAGAAAATATGTTGCTTAATATTGAGTAAGAGGACTGGAAGATGAAATGAATAAATGAAGTAAATATTGAGTTTATACTGAAACAGGTTTTGCTGGAAAAGTAACTAGTAACTTCACCTTGATTTTGACCCTATTTAATGATGGAATTAGGAAGTGTCATAGAAGAGTTATTTGTTCTTCTATGTGTTAGCTGTCCGTGGGCTTTTGAATCACCTAAATCGGAGTTATAAATTGAGAGATATGACCAAAATAGTACAGACTGCGCAGGCTGGAAAACACGATTCGCGCCCGCGCATTTCATGGCGCGCTCGCAAATTGTGCCTGTAAACTCTCTGACTCTCATTTTGTGCTTCTCGCGCTCGTGAATTTCATGGCGCGCTTGTGAATTCTGCCTGTAAACTCACTGACCCTCATGTGTGCTTCTCGCGCTCGCGACTTTTCATGGCGCGCTCGCGACTTGTGTTTTGATGCTCTTTTGGACCTCTTTTTCTATGCAATTGTATTCATTTGCTCAAATTGTATTCCTACATCATTTTAAAACAAAAAGACAACAAGAGAACATGTATCAAAACAACATGCAAGCATGCAAATGATGTGAAACCAGGTAAACATTATGGTTGATGAAGTTATGAAGCCATTAATATGCTTTTGTTCTATACTATTGACATACCGATATTATGCTCCATTGAGGTTAGGTAGAAACCACGTAGATAAGGCTATGTCGCGATATAGGATAGCAGATCTGCGCCCCATACAGTTTGGTACTCTGGCTACAGGCCGTTGAGTGGATATGATTATATATAGGCCATAGCAGCCTAGTCATACAGTATTCATCCAGTTTCATACAGTTCTTCTTATCACTTTGGTTTCACTATAACTTTATGGAGCCATATAGTTATATTGACTAAACATTGCATAAGTCATACAGCATAATAAACAGCAAGGACGATAATCAAAGTATACTGAAAGTATCCTGATATGTCTGCTTACATGTGCCATATGTGTTTACATGTTTAGTTCTCTATATGTATTTACATGTTTATTTCTACATATGTATGTGCTTACTTATTTCTTTATAAGTTGAGATATCCACTGAGCTTTATTTGCTCAGACGAGTTACTTGTTTAACTCGTAGGTTTTGGGACTGGACCGTAGAGGGTAAGCTTACAACTGCTGCAGTTCATCTTGGGAAGACCCAGTCTTCAGGGTAGCTACTCATTTTGATATTTTGATTCTGTCTATCCTTATCATGGCATGTACAGGGCACACAGTTGGGCCCATTTCATTTTGAAAACTAGTATCATGTCTTGTAAATATTAAGTACATTACTAATGTAAACAGTATCAGCATGATATAATAGTCAGCATACATTATGATATCAGCATGACAGGATATAGAGTCAACCAGATTGTAGCGTCTCGACTCGGTTCATTTGGGTTAACGGATGGACCGGGAAGGGATGTTACAATTTCCCTTCTAATTTGAACAGAAAATTATCGAAAAAAATTTCCCTTATATTCTTTTCTTATTTCAAAAAAATAGTTTTTGCTTATTAATATTAATTTAGTTTTCTTTTTCTTCCCCCTATATGACATTATCTGAAAATATAAAACAACTTATTTTCTTACAATTGTTGTCATTACAACTTATCTTCTTACAATTATACTGAATAATTGCTCTCCTTAAACTTGGCTGTTTGAGAGACTTACACTTGACTATTATTTAAAATAGACTTCTCTGCTTTTATATATAACTAGTTCTTTTATGATGTGCGTTGCACGTTGATTTTACTCATTTAATTTTTTATTTATATAAATATTAAAGTATAAATTCTTATTTAGATTAAAATAAACACAATGATTGATTAATATTGCACTTTATATATACAATGAATTTTTTTAACTGTCTTGTAGTGCAATATCTAATCGAAAAGAAAATGATGTTCTACTTCTCCCTTTAATAAAAAAATATAATTTTCTTGTTAATTAATTATATAAAATTACTACAAATTTACATTTATCATACTGTAAATATTCTATAATCTGACGATGCTATGACATTAATCTAATAAATTAAAACTTACTCTGCATAGCCACAAATATAAGATATGACTTTGATCTCCACCTCAGTTATTTTCTTTGGATGAAGTTAAGCTGAAATTTTATCAGTAGCATGTAATATTTTGGGACATGTACTTGCCCAGAATTCAAAAATAAATTGCTTAAAGTTCTCAACTCTAGGAATCAATATGTAAAGTTGTAAACAACAATATTAATAATGGAATGTACTTTCTCAAGTTTAAAGAAGATATAAATGAGATTAAATTCAAAAATTACAAAGTCAATATATAAAAAATATTTGAAAAAACATTAAAATTTCAAATGTCTAATTATCTTTATATCTATTTAAAAAATATTTTAAAAATATATCCAATTAAATTATAGAAAAATTAAATCAAATTTAATAAATTAAAAATAAAAAGAATAAAAATATTAAATAATAAGAGAGATCTTGAATTTTCTCTTTATTTTATTTTTAATATAGAAAAGCTGAAAATAAAAATGATAACAAATTCAAACATTTATAGTCTATTTTTTCAAAAATAATTTCATTAGACTAAAAAAAAAAAAGGAAAAACGCTATTTTTTGATATTCGTCAAATACTATAATTTCATAATTCCATTGCTTTTGTTAATTTAAAAAAAATTTTAAAATACAATAATATGTAAATAATTCAAATAAATGTACATCACCATCCCCAAAAAAATAAAAGAGAAAAATATATTTAAAATTTTAATTTTAGATTTTATTGTAATTAATTAATAGAGTCTAATAATAAAGTATTTAATTATATTTTAAAAAATTCAGAACATAATAGATTAAAAGAATTTAGGTTTCATTTTCAATAATTGAATTAAATTTTTCGATTTACTTCCTAAAAAACAATATAACATGAGTATGATTAAGGACATCAAAAATTATTAATTACAAAAATCATTGGACAATAATATTATAAGGTCAAATAGAGAATACGTATACATATACATATTTCTCGAATTAAAATGTATAAAAAATCAAACTAAAAGGATATTCAAAAGGATAAATAAACTTATTTTTTCCGATTAAAATGCATCAAAAATTAATTAAAATAATACATTAGGAATTTCAAATTAAACTAAAGCTACTTTAGAAAATTCCATAATTTCCTCCTCTATTCTTACATTTATGTAGATTATAATAGATTATAGATTATATATTATCAATTATAAATTTATTTATTATCTTTTAAGTTAAAGAGAATAAAATAATGTATATAATAAATACAGAAAATATGTAATATATATTAAACTCTAACATTTAATTTAAATCCTATTGAATAAAATTAAAAATACATATAGTAAATAGAAGAATTTTTAATTTTCATGTATAGCCTTATTATATAAGATTGAAATAATTAAAAATAGAATATATTTATTAATATATAGTTAATGTTAATTATCTATTAAGCATAATATTTAAAATGAAATTTAATTGGTCATCAGTAAGGTTATTTAGAACTTTTTTAAATTTCATTAAGGACTTTATCGAAAATCCCATTATTCCTCCTTATTCCCACTTTTATAGATAGCATAGATAGGTAGATATAGATATAAAAATATAAAAATATAAAAATAAAACTAAAAAGGATAAAATTAGAGGGTTGATTATGGGTGAGAATTCTCACTAGTGGCCCCCCAAACAAAAGATGAAAGAGAGATAGAAAGACTGTGAGGAGAGAAAAGAAGGGTGTAGGGTGTTTATGATTTTTTTTGAGCATCTAAGTTCGCCGTAATTGGTAATTTGGAAGTTGTTTAATTTAAAATAACTTTGTCTTCTTTTTGTGAAACAATTTGAAATAATTTCACTATCTCCTTTCTATGATATATTAAAAAAAATAATCACAACTACATTAATTTTATCAGAAGAATAAATAGTATGAAAAGTTTTTGGGACGGGTGGAGCCGGAATGTAACTATTAAATTTATGTCTAGTTCTTTCAGAGAGAAAATTTGTAATAACTTTCTAGAACGAGCCAAGATTTTCACAGTCCAGTATACACACTAGTTTTTTATTTCATATTTAGCCAGTGTTTATCTTTTTAATTAGGCTTTCTTATTTTTATATTTGCTTGATTTTTCTTAATTTTAATATTTTTCCTATTTAAACCAAAAGGTTCCTACACCATATATAATCCAATGAATATATGATGTTTTGACAGTTTATTCAAGAATACAATGTTTTCTCTCAATTTTTTGTCTATATTTCAGTGTCTGAAACTTATTATTATTTCCAAAGGCATAATGATAAGTACAACTTGCTTATGTCTTTGGAAATAATTATAAGATGTGCCATTCAAGTCCTCTCTATTATAAAGATTATCACTAATTTGGTGAATTGTATTCAAAAGAGAGGGTTGTTCCTTATTATGTAGTCCACAACATTATTTTGGTCCATTGGATCTCCCATGTATATAAAAAAATTATAAGATGTAATGAATGGAAGGTCTTGAGTTCGAATCCTTTCGACTTTTAGAGTTTTTATCAATTTAGCGAGTCAAGAGCAAGGTTATACTGTGGGGTGCACCATGTTATTTTGGCCGGCAACTTAGATAAGAGAAAAAATTATATTAATCTTCAATTATACATGAAAAGTCAAAACATTATATATTTAATGGGCAATACATGGTATCCCTAATACAAACATTTAATTTAAATAAAAAGAATACTAGAATTAAGTAAAACTAGTTAAATAGGAAAGAAATAGTAACTAAATTGGAAAATACTAAATAGAAAAGGAAAAAAATCTAAGCAAATATTTGAAAGACAAGAAAAATAAACTTAAATTAACTTGAAAACTACTGTGGTTTGAATAAATAGAATAATAAAATTGTTTTGAAATTAGTGCACATCTCATATAGACTAGAAGCGTGCTTATATGTATATACGTGACTTCTCATCAATAAAAATTACTTTCATATTTTCCTTTTATATTCTTTGTACTTCTCGCTCTATTTTTTCTATTATTTTATAACATGTTATTGGCACGATTTTATTCTACTGCTTTTCTTGATTAAATTGTTTACCTTTTTTTTTATTATTAAATCGCTTAAAAAGAGAATAACTTATGGTTTGTGACAATTAAAGTTAAAATTCGAGATTGGTTAAGGAGAGAATAATTAGTGGTTTGCGACAATCAAATTTAAAGTTTGAGTATAAAATTCATTTATATTTTAAAGGTAATTCTTTGTGTCTTCTTGAGAATTTTATTATTATAATTAATTATGATAAAGTATTATATGATATTAAATTTATTAACTGTATGATACTAAGTTGGATTTAAATAATAACGGTAGTTTAAATAATTAAAGAATTTCTTCTCACAAATGGGATTATAAAAAAGGGTTAATTATAAATTTAGTGTCTCAATTTTTTAAAATTTTTTATTCTGGTGTCTCAACGAAAAATGTTTGTAATCAGTGTTTAAACCCAAAAAAAATTTTCAATCAGATGTCTCCTGCTTACCTAGCAAGCCGAAAATATAAATAAAATAGAGATTTTATGACAAGGTAGATTTTTTTTCATTACGTTGATACTTCGCTGTTTGAAGTAGCCTCTTACTATTAATTGTTTTAACCCTGTCAGCTTCAATATCTACCGTTCGCTGTCTAAGAGAACAATGGATTTGATCCTACGGCTATCATCGTCTCACTACCCTCAGCTCACTGTAACAGAATCAAAAAGCCAAATCTTCAGTGATTGTACGGTCCTTAATTAAAAAACATGTTAGCTACCCTCAAATCTTTAATACTGTGTAAGTTGAACGTTGTACTAAAAATCATTCTTCAAATGGATGGGTTTAATTGTTGAAAAAGCTGGTATAATTTGCGTTCAATAGGCGAGCTCATCTCTTCCTAAAACCATAATAAGGTGTGCATGTGGTAACAGTGGCCTCTTTGGCAATGATGAAGATGGAAGAGTTGACCTTGGACATTACCAGGTATCTTAACTTCCAGGTTGGTTAAGTGGTCTAACAAACTCGATTTGGATAATCAAAAGCGTTATGTCAGAGGTTATTGAGCTTTTGCTGTAATTCTCAGAATATTACCTTTGAATAATTTTGATAGGATATGAAATGGGTTCTCATTTTCGGCGCTACTTGGATCTACTGGATTGAAGTATTCATCTCTCTTTCTTAATTGGCTATAGACGTCACAACCTCATCTCTCTCTCTCTCTCGCTCAATCAAAACCAACGATCTCTGAACCACATAATTCTTAAAACCCTAAACGATAATTGTATACCTTGGTTTGGTTCACCTCGGGTTCGATTTAATCTGAACCACGTAATTCTTGATTTGTCTTGGTTTTAATGGATTTGAGTTTGAAAAATCCAACTCAGGGTTACTTGCTGTCCTAATTGTATTTCCGGCTTGCCACGTAAGTTGGAGATATCTGATTGAAAATTTTTTTAGAATTTAAACACTCGATTGCAAACATTTTCCGTTGAGACACCAAAATATAAAATTTTCGAAAGTTGAGATGCTAAATTTATAATTAAGCGTAAAAAAAAAATAAAAACAATTTTGATTATCAACTCTATGTGGCGATTTAGAGCATCTCCAATGTGACTATAGATTGTGGTTGATGTGTCTTAATAAATAGAACTTGTGGATAGTGATGTGATTGAATGTGTGTTTTGTAGACGTTAGATTTAAAAGTGGCTCTTCAATGCACGAAGAAGAAATTAGTTTCAAGGCAAGAAGAAGTTTGTGCGCGAATTAAAGAGAAGACATAAAGGAAAATAAAAAAAAAATGAATAAAAAGAAAAAAAAAAAACAAAAAGCTTAGTCACTTAGTCACGCTGACTAACAGACCCTCTCAAAATAGAAAGTATGATGGATAGTGTCTCTTTTTTTTTTGCCACGACTAAACATACAACATCATTGGAGAAAGTTTTTGTTTTTAACTTTCAATTTTTCAAATATGGTAAATAAATTAAAACAATTGATAGTTGCATTAGAGATGCTTTCATACGGCCTTGTTTTCTAGTCATTTGTGCCACATAATATTCTTTGATTAATATCTTTTTTTAGTTTTATAATTAAAATTTGCAATTAATATGAGTTTCATGATCTTATAACTTGTGGAAGGATAGCAAGGCACATATATTTTTATGGAAATAAATATTGAGAATTAATTTGTCAATTATAGAATAATATTATTTTTGTTAATTTGGATCTTAAGTTTAATTGACTTTTAAAGTTATTTAATTTAAATTGTGATCTTATTGTCCAATGCAATTATTTTATTTTGTTATTATAATTTTCATGAGATTAGATCTTATAAATTTTGAATTTATGGCTTAGTATGACAAACAAGAATTGTTCATCATTTACACTAGATCTTGAAACACATTTGAATTTTGGAGATAAAAAAATCTAATCAAAATTGTATAAAAGCATTATTTTTCCCCTATTGAATATTTGAAAATTAAATATATGCTTATTCTTTAGAATGGTTTGAAAGAAAAGTACAATGACCAAAAGCTCATCATTGATTGATGTATTTATTGTTGCAAGATCATACAACTGTAAGTTATTTTAATTTTGCAATATTAAGGTTATTGTTTTATTATTATAATTATTATTATATACTAGCATATATTTTCCATGTGCTACAAATTTTAAGAATTGATTAATTTATTTTTTAAATATAATTAAATATTGTTATGTTGAGGCCTATATTAGCTCTTAATCTAAAATTGTTAATGATATTTATATATCGAATATGCTCCTGAAGTACCAACATTGATAGAAAAAGTTTTAAGATATAATGTAGATTTATTCTATCATTGAGCAAAAATAATAAGCTCTTACTAAAGACCATAAAGCCTGCACAACTAGATTTGCTCCATTCCCTAAATGAATGGAATAACGTATAATATTTGACATAGGAGTAATGAGATCCACAAAACTAGATCTGATGTATTCTGGAGTGAATGCAATGATATATAATATTGGGTGTGAATATAAACAGCAATAAAATTATACTTGTCATTGAGAATATGAAAAGATCACAGTTACAATAATGATCTTAGTAATTATGGTGGCTATATAATTAAAAATAAATTTACCACTAGAAGTGGTACAAATAATATGGATTTATAGATATTGATCATCTACTTGTAATATATCAAAATATGTAAAGACAAATTTTGCTTTCAAAGTAAAAGAATATTTCAAGGCTTCAGAAGAGCAAGTAGTACTTCCTAGAGAATGAATTTATGCATAATGCATTGTTATTTCCCCAATCTTACAGAATTTGATTAGTTCCGAGATGCTCAATAAGATGGATATCATATAAATAAAATGATCAAAATAAGGATTGTAAACCAGAAGTTTACAAATCTAAGTATATGTATTATTTGGCATAACTGGTTGGACCATTCCAATCAATAATGATGCAAAAAAGAAAATTTAAATCCTTGAACGGATATTTATTGAAGAACTAGAAGTTTCTGCAAATTTAATAATTTTTTATGCTTAGTTTGTTTTTAAAGCAAATTAATTATTAAGCAATTACCAAATAAAGTTCAAATTGAACTGCTTGCATTTTTAGAATATATAAAGGTAATTTATCGACCAATTCATCTATCATGTAGATCATCTAGACGTTTTATGGATGCATCTAAAAGATAATTGAACTGCCTGCATTTGCATGGCCGCCTGCTACTCAAGATTTTTAATAGCTTCATAGTATGTGCTTGGTTCTACAAGTTTGGTAGTGGAAACAAAAAAGGCTTTGTGTGCTTGTGTCAAATGAGAATAGACAAATACTTTGGAAATATGATGTGAAGAAGTAAATTTTTTACCTGCTGATCCAGAAGTGAGAGAATCCTACTTGACAAGTGAAGCTGAATTGCATGTATAATCTTGTAAATAACTGGGACAAGTTCTAATTGTCTATGATCTCCTTAAAACAAGAGGAGAAGGGACAAAAATAAATGGAAAGAAACAACAGAATCATGTGATGTAGGAGGAGGAGAAGATGCAGAAGGAAGATCAAACAAAATATCCACAAAAGAATCTGCAGAAGGTAAACAAAGAGAACTAGAATATGAAGGAATAACTGTAATTTATGTGGAAAAACAGACTCATGAAAAATAATATTTCTAGAAAGGAAAACTTTATGAGAATTAAGGTGAAATAGTTTATGACCATTAACCCCAGCTTTAAAACCAATAAGGACGCGCTTAGAAGATCTAGAATCAAACTTAGTTCTGTTTTACTCTAAAGTAGAAGCAAAGCGTAAACAACCAAAGACTCTAAGATAAGAATAATTAGGTACCTATTGATATAAAACTCTCAAAAGGTGTCTTATTCTATAAAACAAGAGTGGGAAGTCTATTTATGAGATAGACTGCATGAGAAACAAACTCAAGCTAGAAAGAAATAGGTAAATGACTCTGAAACTTTGAAGCTCAAGCCACATTAACAATATATTGATTCTTTCACCCAACAGCAATATTCAGTTGTGGAGTTTCCACATAAGAAAGATGATGAATAATACCATGTTGATTATAAAATTGAGGATTATTAAACTAGTGACTATCATCTGACTTAATGTTAGAATGAAATTGAGTTTAAACAAAAATATAAAACTGTTGAAGCAGGGACGTAGCCTCAGATTTGGCTTTCACAAAATATAATCATGTAAACTACTATGAATATTATGGTTAAAAAATATTTATAACCATTTAATGAACAAGAAGTTGCCCAGATATCAACATGAATCATATCAAAACAATATATAATAGAAGAGGAACTTGATGGAAAAGATAATTTCTTTTATTTAGCATAATGACATGTCATATGGATTAGAATAAGAGTCAATGATATTATTATCTAGGAAATATAAATGTTCCAAACTGTAATTAGACAAATGTCCTAATCTAAAGTGCCAAAGATTAACATCTTGGCCAATACAGCTGTTTGTGGAACTAAAAGTACTAGAATTTGAAAAAACATATTTTGCAAGATGATAGAGGTCAGCTTCTTGTCTAGCTAATCAAATCATCTTCCAATGCACCTGATAAATTGTTGAGAGAAGCCCAAGGCCCTACAAGGTTTATTCTAAAAGAAACAAAGAACAAAAAGGGCAGCAAAGGAATTAGCAACATTGCTGGACACATCAGCAGATTCTGTTAGGGGGTAATCATATATATAGCTAGTGATTGGAATGAGAGGCTATCGAAAAATATAGAGTTTGTTATTTTTGGCAGGGGGTCTCTCTCTGTATCGGGCTGGTCCTGGGGTTTGCTTGCAACCTTTTTACTTTATTTTCCCTTTTTGTTATTATCTTTCTTGTTCCTCAATCAAGGCCTGCTTGTAAATTTGAAATCTCATTTAATGGAAGTTCCAATCTCTAATTTCACCTAACCTCTGTCTCTTCTTCTCTCTTCTTCTTTAATTTATCTCTGCTGCGTTCTTAACTCTAACAAATTGGTCCGACTTGCCGGATGCCAAAACAAAGATGGAATCCACAGTAGAAACGTTAGAGAAGAACGTATCTACAATCCAAGCACAAATATCCTCAATTGAAGACACACTTTCCACCTTGCAAAACCTTCCAGCTGATAATATAGAAATCAAATCCCTCCTCAAGACCTTAATTGCTGGAAAAGCATTGCTATAATCTTTGAAAGCTTTGCCCATCCTCACCCAAACGTCCACGAAGAAATATCCTCCCATACAAACCACACCACCACTAGACATTTTACAGATCAGAACCCATCCTTCATACCCAAAAAAAATGGATATGACTACCTGTAATGGCATAGACCCTGTTGGTTGGATTGCAAAAGCTGAACAGTATTTTGAACTCCATAAGACTCCACCAGCTTCCCAAATCTCTATTTCTATGTGTTATATGGAAGGAGCACCTCTTCATTGGCCTAGGTTGCTTCGTTTTGGAAATCCTCAGCTGGGTTGGACCCAATTCAAATCTAAACCCATCAATGCAGACAACGGTGATGTGTCCTCTAACTGATATGAGCTTCTGGCTGCTGTCAAACAAACGGGTACTGTAACCCAATATATTGATGATTTCATCTTCAAAGCTGCGCAAGCTCCAACTCTCTCTGATCCTCAATTGATCAGTTATTTTCGCAATGGACTCAAGGAAGGAATACGTGTAAAAATCCGTTCCTCTGATACTGGCGAATTATATAGGGCTCTGCGCACGGCTCGAAAAGTTGAAATGGAAGTCGCC